>NC_070594.1:1569025-1626525 GCF_027409825.1 Scomber japonicus | reverse complement strand
TACATTTTTTATGTGCTGCATCGTTACTCGTTAGTCTACCGTCCCGTTCAGAGTTTATGGTTGCTATGACAACCGTTGCATCCCATTTTACTGTGGCGGGAACAAGATCTACATGATGACGTAATGTGTGCAAAGGGTGAGAAGACCGCTGGTTCTGCTCCCTGCTCAGCCTCTCTCGCTCTGCTGCCTGCCTGCGTCGAGAGTAAGTGCTTTAAACCAGAGATGGAAGAACCAGAAACAACACCGTCAACATCGAGTGATCGTGGTGGTGGCGGTGAGGAAGAAGACCACCCCTGACCCCTGACCCCTGACCCCTGGCCCTACTTACAGTCCATGTTTTCATTCGCCGGAGTGAAAGATTAATAATTAAATAAAATTAATTAAATAATAAAATAAATTATTATTAATAACTATTAATATTTAATAACTTAATAACTTTACTTTCAGTACTTGAGTAGTAATTTTAAAAATAAACTACTTGCAATACTTAAGTACAAAACATGTTTAATACTTTAGTTCTTCCACTTAAGTACGGTGCTTAAAGAGCACTGCTACTTCTACTCAAGTCTGGATCACTAGTACTTTATACATGTCTGTTGACTGTGTCACATATTAAAGTGTTCTGACCCTGTCTGGGATGTTGACGTATGTCCCGGCGTCCAGCAGGTCCTGGACTATCTCGGTGTATCCTTCCTTAGCAGCGATCATCAGAGCCGTGTTCCCGTCTTTATCCGTCATGTTCACGTTGGGGTTCCTCTTCAGCAGCTCCTTCACCACCTCTGTGTATCCTCCCTTCACCGCCACGATCAGAGCCGTCATAGAGTTCTGACAAACACACACACACATCATCAGAGTCACAGCTATACCTCCTCACATCCTCACATCAAGGGAGGGAGGGAGGGAGGAAAGAAGGAAAGGAAAGAAGGGAGGAACGCCACGATCAGAGCCGTCATAGAGTTCTGACAAGTAAACACACATCATCAGAGTCACAGCTTATTATATATCATCATGTATCTGAGAGGAAGAAGCTTTTATCTATTAGTTTCTATCTGTGTGTGATTCATGGCTCTGTGTTTCAGGTCACATGATGATGAAGAAGATGATGATGATGATGATGGCTGTGTGTTTTAAGGTCAGTAACAAACTTATAACTCATCCTGCAGCGTTTCATGTTAGAACTACAGACGTGAAGTTTTTTGACAAAGTAGAACGTTTTTTATAAAATCAGCAGAGTGAGAGCTCTGTTTCTAACTTTTCTCCCTAAAGATGAATATAACTATAATTAATAGTAATATAGTAATACTAATAATATGTGCACATACTGCCCCCTCCTGGTCGACGTCGGCTCCGTTCTCCAGCAGATGCATCACACAGTCAAAGTGTCCTTTCCTGGCCGCCCAGATCAGAGGAGTCGTCCCATACTGTATATATGAATCATATTTTTATCATGTGAATTATAAAACTCTTGTATTCCATATTATTTCCTGTCACACCTTCAGGCTGATCAGTGTGTTTAAATGTTAAATATGACAGACAGAGTGAGAGCTCTTCACCTTATCAGAACAGTTGACTTTGGCTCCGTTCTCCAGCAACAGCTTAACGATGTCAGCGTGTCCTCGTCCTGCTGCCCAGATGATGGGATACACACTGTACTGCTGCATGGGGGGAGGGAGGGAGACAGAGAGGGAGGGAGGGAGAGGGAGAGGGAGAGAGAGAGAGACAGAGAGACAGAGAGAGAGATGGACAGAGACAGAGAGATGGACAGAGAGAGAGAGAGAGAGAGAGAGAGAGAGAGAGAGAGAGAGAGAGAGAGAGAGAGTCAGTGGGACGATATCACATATACAAAATAATGAGACAGAAACAAGCTGCCATCTTTATTATCTGTGTGTGTTTTAGTGTGTGTGTGTATCTCACCCTCCAGTTTCCTGAGCAGGAAGGACTTGTGTGTGTGTGTGTGTGTGAGTTGGTATATCACAGTGTGTGTGTGTGTGTGTGTTCAGTTCATTTCAGTTGCTTTTATTGTCCCCTAAGGGAAACTTGGACAGGTTAAAAAGTTGAGTGTGTATATGTGTGTGTGTGTGTGTTACCTGTCCTGTAGTGTGTATATGTGTGTGTGTGTGTATATGTGTGTGTGTGTTACCTGTCCTGTAGTGTGTGTGTATATGTGTGTGTGTGTGTGTATGTTACCTGTCCTGTAGTGTTAGTGTGTGTGTGTGTGTGTGTGTGTGTGTATGTATATGTGTGTGTATATGTGTGTGTGTGTGTGTGTGTGTGTTACTTGTCCTGTAGTGTGTGTGTGTGTGTGTGTGTTTGTATATGTGTGTGTGTGTGTGTATATGTGTGTGTGTGTTACCTGTCCTGTAGTGTTAGTGTGTGTGTATATGTGTGTGTGTGTGTGTGTGTGTGTGTATGTGTGTATGTGTGTGTGTGTGTGTGTGTGTGTGTGTGTGTGTGTGTTACCTGTCCTGTAGTGTGTGTGTGTGTGTGTGTGTGTGTGTGTGTGTGTGTGTGTGTGTGTGTGTGTGTGTGTGTGTGTGTGTGTGTGTGTGTGTGTGTGTGTGTGTGTGTGTGTTACCTGTCCTGTAGTGTGTGTGTGTGTGTGTGTGTGTGTGTGTGTGTGTGTGTGTGTGTGTATATGTGTGTGTGTGTGTGTGTGTTACCTGTCCTGTAGTGTTAGTGTTAGCTCCATGTTCCAGCAGCAGAGTAGTGACGTCTACACGACCTTTATAAGCGGCCCACATCAGAGCCGTCCAGCCGCCCTGAAACACACACACACACACACACACACAGACACACATACATACACACACACAGACACACATACATACACACACACACACACACACAGACACACAGACACACACACACACACAGACACACAGACACAGACACACACACACACACACACACACACACACACACATCATACATCATACATCATATACTAACCCTAACCCTTCTAGATCATTTAACTCTGAATCTAAATTAAAGCAGGAAAAGGGAAATCAATTATTAGTTTATTCATATCTTGGAAAATGTGCTCATATTTAATGTTGAAAAGAAAAAATGAAACAAGAAGCTGGAATGAAAAATATTATAAATAAAGTTATTTTATTATTTAAAATTAAAAGTTAAAAGTCTTATTATAGACAAACTGATGACAGGAGAGTGTAGTGAACAGTAACAGGGAGGAGGAGGAAGAGGAGGAGGGGGAGAAGGAGGAAGAGCAGCAGGAACAGGAGGAGGAGGAGGAAGAAGGGGAGATGAAGGAGGAGGAGGAACCGGAGGAGGAGGAGGAACCGGAGGAGAAGGAGGAAGAGCAGCAGGAACAGGAGGAGGAGGAGGAAGAAGGGGAGATGAAAGAGCAGGAGGACGAGATGCAGAAGGAGGATGAGGAAAAGGAGCAGGAGGAGGAGGAGGAGGAGCAGGAGGAGGAGGAAGAGATGCAGCAGGAGGAGGAGCAGGAACAGGAGGAGAAGGAGGAAGAGCAGGAGGAGGAGCAGGAGGAGGAGCAGGAGGAGGAGCAGCAGGAGGAGGAGGAGGAGGAGGAGGTGCAGCAGGAGGAGCAGCCTCTCACCATGTCTCTGTGCTCGATGTAAGCGCTGTTCTCCAGCAGCTCCTTCACTACGTCCACATGTCCTTCTTTAGCTGCACAGATCAGAGCAGACCAGCAGTCCTGAAACACACACACACACACACACACACACACACACACACACAGAGAGAGAGAGACGCTGTTACCATGGAAACAGCTGCACCATCCTGTTTCCTAGCAACTGAGCTAGTCAGGTGAAGGACTTCAGAGAAGAGCTTTTATTGTTTCATTGAGGAGACGCAGAGGTGTGTGTGTCTGTGTGTGTGTGTGTGTGTGTTTGTGTGTGTGTGCATGTTTTTCTATCCTGGTGGGGACCGCAACCTGACATATTACTATCCCTGTGGGGACCGACTCCTGGTCCCCACAGGAACGAGCATTGAAATCAATAGCAAACAGCCTCCTGATAGGCCTGGTCCCCACAGGGTTGGTTTTCCTGACTGTGTGAACCCCAGAGGTCACACACGTTAATGCAGTGCACGAATTTCCCTGGTGGGGACCTTTTCCTGACAAAGTGTGTAAGTGTGTATATTAGCATATTAGCTTCATATTAGCATATTAGCTTAGCGATTAACCCTCTGGGTTTCAATCCAATATTTGTTCAAATACTGAATATGAATTGTACCGTGGCTAACAGTGATGTCAATTGTATGCTAATAGACGTTAGCATTAGGGGTCCCAAGGAGGGGGCAAAATTCAAGTTTCAAATTGATGTGTGAGTTATTGATATTTCAAGTCATTTCTTTGTTCAAACAGAATTATGATGAATTTAGGAGTTAAAATTACGTCTCTAGACCCTCTAGAAAGGCTGGAACCCAGTCAGGGTCCCCACGAGGTACTAAAAACGGGTATGTGTGTGTGTGTATGTTTCATTCACCACATCGTCCAGGTTGACGTCGGCTCCTCTCCTGATGAGTTCCTGTATGATCTCCAGACTTCCCTGTTCAGCCGCCAGCATCAGAGGAGTCTGACCGTTCTGTCAACACATAAACACATTTTAACACATAAATACTAACCTGTAGTCTATGATACTGTGTGTTGATTGGCTGCAGGTTTTCTCTCGCCACAAAAAGTTAAACTATTCTCAACTTCTTATTGGCTGCTTGTCACCAGACAGCAGGTTTCCATAGTGATTACACGGCACCTCACTGCAGACTTCTCACTGCTCTTCAGTGTGTTTGTTAACAACTATTTCCTTTTTAATTGTAATTCTCTCTCTGAGCTGAGTGAAATGATAACTCACATGATCACACTGCTCTTCTATGTTAAACAATCATGAAGTAATGAGTCAGTGTTTTATATATTTATATATGCTGCTATTGTTTTCTCTCTGACAGTAACGTGATGTGAACGTACGTCGCTGCGGCCGTCTACATCCTTGAATCGGTCCAGATGAGCTTTGAGAGCCGGCAGGTTCTCCTCCTCCACGTAGCTGAACAGGTTCTGGATGGCCAGAGTGGTCATCTTAATGGAGGTGGTGGTGTCCATGTCTGCTGCTGCTGCTACGCCCCCTGCTGGACACACATAGGCAGGTCAGTCTGTAACTAACATAGACTGTACAAAAGAAATGCACGTAACATCTGTGGGTTAGCCATTGGTTTGTGGACTGCTGCTCAGAAGCCAATAGTTTCGAATCTAGGCAGCGCCATCTTGAAAATTTCAGGTGCATGCTGGGAAAAATAAAAACACGGATTCTACTTATATGGGCAAGAGGCGGAGTGGGGAGGTTGCTATGGTAACGAGGGCTGGATCTGGAGGACAATGGTCAATCAACCTGTCAATCAGGACGTAGCCACGCCCTAATGCATACCCTGCTTTATCGTCACATATAAAATCAGGGAGGCCAAAATGTCCCAAATGAACATCATACTGCATTGAAGAAGGCTTTAAACTAGCGATTGAGACCATAAACACATTTTGAAAACGTTTACTGAGGTTAGAAATCAAGTGAGAAGTTGGTGAATTCTCCATTGACTTGTATAGAGACGGTCGCCCCCTGGTGGCCTTTTGATAGAATGCAGCTCTAAGTTACTTCCTGGTTGGCCTCATTCCAGAGGACCAGAACTCCCCGCCTGGTACATTTCATCCATCAGAGAATAAAGCAGCAGCTCTCAGACTGACTGAAGCGTGTTTACAGCTGATAAGCAGAGAGTCACTGCAGAGCTCTGAGGGATCAGTGAAGATGTGAAACCGACTTCCTTCAAAGACTCACAGCAGCTGTTTCCTGCTGATAGACTCAGCGTTAAATGGCAAATATTTGAATATCTGAGTCATCTGTTTGGTCTTTTTTTAAAAAGGAAAAACACCAGAAATCAGCTGTTTGCAGCTTCAGAGCTCATTTCTATCATGTTTGAGTTCATAAAGATAAATGAATAAGCAGATTCATGTTGTTAAAACTAAAATAACATCCTCTTTATTCTCTCGTCCTGGAGCTGCTGTGACACGTTCAATGTTTAAAGGTTTCTTTCTGACAGTAAACTGAAGCTTTGACACGTTTCAGCAGGTTTTCTCACACTGATCCATATTTTATCAATCAGACTATTAATCAACTAATCAATCAAATAATCTGCAGATGAATCAGTAATAATGATAATAATAACCAGCTGCATAATAAACTGAATATATCTGATTTAGACCCGTAGTGATGAACACACCTTTATGTCTCTGTTGCCATGACGACAGCAGCAGCAGCTGGTCGCGGGGCTGTTTTCTTTAATTGAATTGAACGTGTTGTTTCCTGTTTGCTGCTCGAAATGAAAACGTTAACGATGAAGACGATGAAGACTATTAACAAGCTGATATCACATCTGTTATATAATAATAACACTTTATGAGGAATATTAGATCAGATCAGTTTGATTTCAATGTAATGAACAGTGACTGACAGTAACCACAGATGTATTATATTATATATATATTATATATATTATATATGATCTTATTGTAGTGTGATATTATTGATGCATTTTAAAGCAGAGCAGGTCATAAGAGGGTTTTTATTGAGTCATCTGTGTGAACATTCATCACATCATTATTACATCAACTAATAATTATTTTCATCATCTCTGAATTCACATTTAAGAAGTTTGAAACGTTTTAACAATTAATGTATAATGAACAGATTCATTCACTGTTTCTAATTATAATATTTAATCATATTATAACTTTGGGATTGTACTCAGGATTATTAGCATATGAATATGATGATGTGATGCTGATTTATTACATATTATATATTACTGATTACTGATTAATACAGTTTCATCTGAAGGCTGACTGTACTTTAATCATTTTAGAAAAGACAAATAAAGATTATATGAACAGACAGTTCACAGAGACATAAGATGATTAGAAGGTTAAACAACATTTATAGTTCTTCAACAAATAGTTCAATTATTGATTATCAGATTTACACTCACACTGTTTCTAATGCTGGATAATCATATCATTAATATATTTATCCCCCTTTAATAAACAGTTATAGTTTAACATTAATCATATATTTAGTCCTCGACTGTTTAACACTATTAATATAACTATCCTCTTTAATAAACAGTTATATATATATTAGTTTAACATTAATGAACAGTTATATATATATTAGTTTAACATTAATAAACAGTTATATATATATATATTAGTTTAACATTAATAAACAGTTATATATATATTAGTTAAACATTATTAAACAGTTATATATATATATATATTAGTTTAACATTAATAAACAGTTATATATATATATATATTAGTTTAACATTAATAAACAGTTATATATATATTAGTTTAACATTAATAAACAGTTATATATATATTAGTTTAACATTAATAAACAGTTATATATATATTAGTTTAACATTAATAAACAGTTATATATATATTAATGTCCTCAGGCTAAAGTCTGGCCGTTAAGCCACGCCCTGTCCGTTATTAATGTTCAGGAATTTATCAAATATAATTATTATTTTTTTATTACAGCACAAATCCCTCACTGTGCTATTAAATGACACATTATATAATATATTACTGATATTAAATCAATAACCTGAATAACCTTCATGTAGTCGTAGATTCATTCAGCAGCGACCGAAACCACGGAGGAGATTTAATAACCGTTAATAACCTTTAATAACCTTTAATAACCTTTAATAACAGGTCAATTAACGGTTATTTAACGGTTATATTTAAATTCAAACTGAACCCGTTCCACCGATGTTTCTCTGATCGATCAAGTGCCAATCAGTAATCGATGACCGGGAGGATGCTGACGGTAAAAACGGTGAAGCAGAAACGTCTTTACCTTCAGATGAGAATGAGGTTGGGTTTAACCGGGTCTGGTTCTGGTGCAGCGGGGCTCGGTGCGGCTCGCTGGCCGGGTTTCAGTAGGTTTTCTCGGCCTGTGTTCGGATGACAGCTCGGACTCACTCTCCATCCCAAACAACAGCAGCCATCTTGATCTGAAACAACAAGCTGAAGAGACAGCCGACCGACCAATCATAGTCCGCCGCTGCGTCAAGCGCGCCACAATCACTCCCGCGCTTCCGGTGATAGATACCAAAATAAAAGCTTTTGTTGTTTTTATAAATGATCCAAACAGTTTTAAAAGATAATCTGCTCGTTTTTAGAGATAATTTTGATTTCTCTGAGGTTCAATAGCAGCCTGATAATCACACAGACATCTACTACTCACACTGACAGCTTTAATGAGCTGATTGTGTTTGTAAAACGCTATTACTTCACTTGATCCTTTATTTTGAAAGTTTTACTGCAGTATTTCCGCAATCACTTAATTATTTTAACAATTAATGTGTCTATAAAATGTCAGACACTATTTAAAGGCTTAGGTCTCAACGGTCCTCAAAAGCCTCAAAATATTCAGTTTATTCATAAATAAGTATCTTATTATTACAGATTTGATGTAACTCTACTTTATTTGTGTATTTTCATATTGTGTCATTGTTTTTCTACTTCATTACATTTATTTCACAGCTATAGTTTCTAGTTCTGTCATACAAATATATAAAATAATCATATATAAAAAATGATCAGTTCATTTTGGATGGTTATAGGTTAGACTATCCAACAGTATGAGGTGCTGCTATGTAGGCCTACACATCAGTGATCCAGTATTAATATTCAAATAATACACGTGTGAATATAACACCCTAAATTTAGCCATTCTGAATAATGAGTACTTTTATTTTTGATATTTGAAGTACATTTTCCACCAATGAGTTTATTATTGAATAAGAGAAAAGCAGCAAATCCTCACAACTGAGAGACTGGAAAGGAATAACGTTGGTATTTCTGTTTGAACTGATTAATGAATTGCAATGAGAAATCCCCCATTTCCTCCATAGTCTGTCAAACAGTTGACAGGACAAACAAGGTCAATTATGACTCCCATATTATGAGTTTTGGGTCAATGGAGGTTTTATATTTGTAAAACGTTCCTCAAACCAAGAAAAATAATTTAAAATACCTGTGACGTCATTACAATGTAAAGTGTATGGGCTGAAAGGAACCCGAAGGTCAAGCCAGTGGGGGGAACTGTTCTGCATATATTCAGTGGGCCACATAACGAGGACATATAACCAAAAACTATTGTCATATTAGCCAGTCAAGCAATTCTTATTGGACTGAGTGGACACCATTTGGTCCTGTTCCAGCTCATATAATAGGCTACATCCATAATGAGGCTGCACAGCAGAGCTAGCAGCCTCACAATGACAAAACATACAGACCAAAATACCAACCAAATATAGACTGACTGACCTACAGCTGCATTTCTCACATGGCTACAAACACCAGGGGAAATGCTGATTTGAGGTGGCGTCCCCCTGTAGGATTCATCCACAGTCCTGGATGTTTCCCAGTGAGGCAGCAGACATTCTTTATATTCTGATCATGATGTTGTTTAGCTGTGTCTGAGGGTCAAATACAATTACTTATTAACACTGGATCAAGGTGTGAGAGAAGGAATTCATTACTTTATTAGGGCTCAAAGTACAAAGAGCTGGCAGCTTATCAGACCTTATCTTCCTGCTCTGCTGCTCACCATTTGCACCATGCTAAAGAGTCCAATGCTTCCTCCAACTCTACGTTATATCAAGAGGAGAAAACATGCAAACTGTCGCCTCTCCATCACACTTGGTGGGACACACCATCTATTACCCACGACCCTCATCCAGGTCTGAGTAATGGTGGTTGCATGGTAGGCAAAGTAGCCCAGACACCCTTCATTCACACTCTTCCTGGTGTGTTGGGGGTGTCCACAACACCCCAAAAAAGTATGCATTTAGGAGGCCACCCTGCCATTCCTTAAGTCACTACCCAAAGGTCATGAGAACAGGTGTGGACTGGGTTGGAACTTAAATGAACTGGTAAACCTTCTCCACAACAGTCTAGTACTGTGGCACTAATCCACCTGCTGACCTCAAGCTTCATCTTACCCTCAATCATGAACAACACCCATAGATACTGATCACACCAAGTCATTCCCAAGTTGTCCCAGTGGGCCCAGCAGTCTTTTAAGGATGTGGGCCCAGCTCTCAGTCTGGTTCTACAGGGCCTGGATAACTTTTGTACCCCATTTACACCTGGCATTGAAATGCAGTCTGTATCTGAATAAAGAAAAACATGTTAACACAGGTGTGACTGTACTCGGAACACGTTGTGATGGGATCAGCCAGACCACATCTGGAGCTGATCGGGCTCACATAGTCATCGATCTGAGTGGGTGCAAAGGTCATCTGTACAACATGACCATATTCATGAAGACCACCTAGCTGCGCTGCTTCCTGCCAGTTAAAGTAAGCCCCACAAAAACTACAAACAGTGATCCCCTTCATCCCCTTCCTGAGCCGTCAGACCATCACGACCCCTCCCATACCCATGTTTCTTCTTTTAGTGACCACAGAAGCAGCAGGTCTGTCTAAGTATCAGCCACAGATAAACACACACGTAATGTCGAGTGTCAAAAACAAATCAAGATTTAATCACATAATTTACAAAAAAAACAAACCAAATATATTGTCCATATCAAACCTACACATATGTGGCTGGTTCAGTGCGAGAACGTTAAATGTTGTGTGTCAAACAATCAACCTTTATATTGATCAGCAACGCCACATCCTCGAGAAATAAACACAATGTTAAAAATACAAACATGGAAGTCCGTACAGTAAGATGTGTTTGTCCTGTTCGGTGAAGGAGACACGACTATAAACATGAAGCTTTTTGTGGATCCAACAGTTTTATGACATTTATTTTCACACACTCATTTTTCTTCTTCATGTGAAGATGTGTGGGAGGAATCAGGATGTTGGAAAGAGGCAAATAACCCGGCATCATCATGCACTATTGATTCTAGTATCATGTGTCTTTTTTTAAAACATTACTAAAAGAAATCAGTGCTGAAGTTGTTTTTTTTTCAGTTATGGAGCCAAAACCTGCAGCTTTTTTATCTAAGCTGATTGTAAGAAAGTAACATGACCTCAACAGTCTTAGTTGTCTTGTTTGGCTTCTAAACTAAACCTGAACCAAGCGATGGAACCGGAATGAAACACAGCTGAAAATGTCGACTTGAGTTTGAAATCCCAAAACCTGGCTACATATTTTTTTCCCTTCTTCAAGATAAATCTTCACACATCTTACAGCAAAAAGCACACATCTGTTGGAGTTACATAAATTACATAAATAACACTTTGACAAAGAGTGACATCTACAAATGTAAACACAATGTTCTTCCTCCTGTAAAAAAAGAAAACAACTAAGGCGACTGAGTGGAGTTATCATTGGCACTTTCCCAGAATATGAACACTGTGGTGGTGTGGTTTCACAGCCAATACTTAAATATAACACTATGACTGTCCGTCTGTGAAATGAGACAGTCTGAGAGGAATGTGGAGGAGAAAAGATCATCAACCTTCTTTAATGCACTAACTCACTGGCCTGTTCATTCACACATCTATCTCTCACTTCCACTATCTCATTCTGTCTTTTCATATACTGGACTTTTCTTTCAACCGTTCAGTCATTTCCTCAATTCATCCTTTCATTTATTCTTCCCTTCATTCATTAACTTCTGCAGCACTCAGCAGCTTTCTGACCAGAAAGAAAAAAATCGAGTCAGTTCGACACTACACAGGTCAGTTTGTATAGTTCCACACACAGCTGCTTCATCCATATAAAGTTACAGTATATACGTATGTAAATATCATCCATCATCACCGAGCCGTCTCAACTCGTCACGCCAAAAAAAAGCTCACTTGTGTTGGTTTTCAGAGTCAGGATGCTGTCCGGCAGTCGCACCTCCTCACAAAGAAATAGTTGAGTGGGGAAAACACTTCGTCGGGTATGACGCCATCCACGCATCGTCCCATGAGTCCAAATAATACTTAACTTGGTGTCACGGCGATCGCACACTGCAGACAGGAGGAAGGTCTGCTATGGTTCACCTCCTTTTCTTTCTGTACAAGTTGATGGTAAAACAATGTCAGAAGGTTCTGTCCTCTGCCCTCCGCCTCATGTGGTTTTCTTCTTCTGGCTGCATTTGCTGTCTGTGACCTCTGGGTGGTGCTGCACCGGCTGTTGTTGGAGGAGGTTGTTCTGCTGGTCTTTGAGGCGGAGGTGTCTGGGTTTGACCGGCAACGCCACCGCCAGCAGAACACAGCCAATATGGAGGCTGAAGCACCAGGACCTGCAGAGAGAAGAGGAAAGAATATGAATGAATATTTAACCAGCATTATAGATGGTTATGTGTAGGTACAATGATATCAACTAAACTGAATCAGGGTTTTTCTCTCTTGATGATGGTTTTCAGCTGATGAGTCATGTTTTATATGCATTTCAGACACTATTGTATTATTTTACTTCCAAGAGCTTCGAAAAACTGTATCAGTATCAGTTGAACTTAACAGGTTTAAATTTAAATCCAAATTAAACCTGAATTAAACTTGACGGACAAAAAGCTAAATCTTAGTTAAACTGAGTTGACACTTATTCCACACCGAGTTAAACTGTAGTTCAATCTGATTTATGATAAACTAAGCTAAAGTTAAACCTGTCTGACAGTCATTTAAAACTGAATGAATCCTAGTCTTTCATAAAAGTAAACCAGACTTAATCCTGACAGACAGAAGTTAAACTGGAGTTAAACTTAAGTAGTGCCCAGTCAGGTTTAACTTTAACTGACTGGCTGACTGATACTGGTACAAAGTTAAGCAATTTTGATTATTTTTATCCACAATAGGAAATCATAATTACCACTTAAATGAACAAACGTGACATAAAGACAGAAATAGGAAACATTCAATAACTTAATACCAGCTGGTGAGTCTGACTTCACGCTGCTTAGTTAAAACGTGATAACAAACATTTTCTCTCTTCGCTCTGACCTGTAAAACTTTAGCGACGGGCCGACGGACAGCAGGACGAAAGGCACCACCGTGTAGCAGATGGCGACCTGAGTGGCCGCCCACGTGATGACATCATAGACCTGTTTGTGGGACGGCGACTGCAGGAAGTGCGGCCGAACGTTGTGTCTGACCTAAAAGAGTTTATTCACATTTACGTCTGAACCACATTTAAACATTTATGTTCCTGGAGACGATGCTAGCAGCTAGCTCACCGCTCTGGCAGCCAGTGTGATGACGATGCCGGTGAGGAAGGTGAGGTAGTATCCTGGGTACGCTCCGTGCCACATGGCCGACAGGATGAAGGTGGCTGCTGTCGGATGGTAGGGACATCGCTCGTAACACACCCTGTCAACCAGAGGTCAAAGGTCAAAGGTCAAAGGTCAGACACACCAACACAAAGCTGTTCAACTGATCCTGAGTCTGATCATGTGTGACGCTTCATTGTTTAACCCTCCTGTTGTACTTGAGTCAAGGAAGGAAGGAAAGGAGGGAGGGAGGAAGGAAGGAAGGAAGGAAAAGAGGAAGAAGGAAGGAAAGGAGGGAATAAGAAGGGAGGGAGGAAGGAAGGAAGGAAGGGAGGAGGGAAGAAGAAGGGAGGAAGGGAGGGAGGGAGGGAGGAAAGGAGGGAGTAAGGAGGAAGGGAGGAGGGAAGAAGAAGGGAGGAAAGGAAAAAAGGAAGGAAAGGAGGAAGGAAGGGAGGAAAGGAAAGAAAGGAGGGAGGAAGGACAGACAGAAGGAAGGAAGGAACAGTCAAAACAGACGGGGTCAGTTTGACCCGGGAGGATGACAGGAAGGTTAATACTGAGCAGATACTCAGTGATGAGGTTCTGTAAACTGTAACCTGAGCATGTGACCAGCAGGTGGCAGCAGTCTGCAGTCTACCTAGTCATATGGTCACAAACACCCAAATACAAAGTTACCTGAATAGTCATCTTGAAAATCTGACTTCTATCTGATTAGTAATCAGATAGAAGTGATAGTTTAATAACTTAGTCATGTTGGTAATAAACTGGATGTGTTGGTTAGTTGGTGGTTTGGTCTCACTGTGCTCATATTTAGGCAAGGCAGTTTTATTTATATAGCTCATTTCATACACAATAGCAACTCAATGTGCTTTATATAAAACAGAAAAACATGTATTTTGAGAAACATTAACACATACAATTAACCCCCCCCCCCCCCCATAATAAAAACAAAGTACAGAAAAATAAAAAGAGAGAAATAAAATACTAGAATAGAGCATTAAATAAAAGATTGCAACATAAAATAATGATTAGCTTTAAAATCATTAAAAGGACATAGAGTGCAAATGAAAGATTAAAATGTAAAGTGCTTTAAAAGAGCTCAATCATAAGCTCAGGAGAAGAGAAATGTTTTTAACCTGGATTTAAAAATGATTTCATTTCTGCTGGTAGTTTGTTCCAGTTGTGTAAAAGCTGCTTCATCATGTTTAGTTTGAACTCTGGGCTCAACTATCTGACCTGAGTCAGTAGATCTCAGAACTCTAGGCTCAACTATCTGACCTGAGTCAGTAGATCTCAGAGCTCTGAGCTCAACTATCTGACCTGAGTCAGTAGATCTCAGAGCTCTGAGCTCAACTATCTGACCTGAGTCAGTAGATCTCAGAGCTCTGGGCTCAACTATCTGACCTGAGTCAGTAGATCTCAGAGCTCTGGGCTCAACTATGTGACCTGAGTCAGTAGATCTCAGAGCTCTACTGGGTTTATATTCTACTAACATGTCATTCATGTATTCTGGACCTAAACTATTCAGTGATTTTACTTCATTCATTCATTGTTGATCATTTTCTAGACGTTTATCATTTATCACTAAAACATTAAAGACAATAAAAGCAGAAGTCTTCAGACCTTTTGAGCCAGTGAGCCGTCTGGATGTTCCAGTTGTCGAGGAAAACCTTGAAGCTCGTAGCGAACTGTAAGAAAACACAGAGAGAAAGGTTTGATCCCGCTGAGCTGCAGAGGGTCAGTTACACCAGCTGACAGTTAACCCTGAGCCTGACCTCGATGTTGAGGATCCTCAGGTTGGAGATGAGATCCCAGCGAGGAGAGCCGTCGCTGTCGTAGCCGTTGAAGCCGAAGCCGGCAGCGTTGTTGATGGCGTCGGCTGGAGGCGGAACAGTAAATATGAAGATGTGATGAAATAAAACTATAATAATGATTCACTTTATTTCTACAGAGATGGAGGACGCAGACACCCACCCAGCGTCCAGACGAAGTAGTACTTGGGTCTGGTGGTCAGCATGGACAGGTACAGGTAGACCGCCTGAGCGTAGAACGGCGTGTTGGCGATGAAGTCGTCGTCGATGTTTCGCTCCACGGGGAAAACCTTACACACCGACAGAAAGACCAGGAGGCAGAAGAAGGAAGTGGCCACTTTACGCACCACCTCCACCTGAGGACACCACAAGGAGAGAGATCACACGGTGAGTCTGGGGGTGGTTGATCATTTGTAACTGGTTAGGCCCGGTCACGTGACCTACGTTTGGCGAGGGCTCGCTCTGCCTCAGCTTGTTGGCCTTCCTGTCGGCCTCCTGGTCTCTATGGCGACGGGGATCTCCCTCGATGAAGGCGATGTAGTCGTTGTAGGAGCAGGTGGGTCCCGCCAGGATCCCCATGAAGTTACAGTTGTAGCTGAAGTACTCCAGCAGACTGGGCATCCTCCTGCACACACACACACACACACACACACACACACACACACACACACACAGGACCAGTTTACTGGGAGGACTGGTACCAGTATGACTAACCTCTGCTTTATACCAGAACCAGGTCCAAACTGTGATTATATAAACCTTTCATACAGTACTCAGGAATCTGTAACTGCATTTGATCTTTAACAAAACCATTAAGGGTGATTACTGATGATGATGCAAACCTTATTGCCAAAATCTTCTGTCCTGGTGTCAGATGTTCCTCTTTTCGTGCCATTCCTGAAAAAAAGACAGGCTGAATAAAA
The DNA here is from genome assembly GCF_027409825.1 of Scomber japonicus. NCBI lineage: Eukaryota > Metazoa > Chordata > Actinopteri > Scombriformes > Scombridae > Scomber > Scomber japonicus. Next base: position 1,610,535 of record NC_070594.1, on the reverse strand, counting down.
ACTTAACCATCAGTCCATCCAGCTGCTTCCAATCTTTGTGCAAAACAAAACTAAAAGTCATGTGACAGTTTGTGACTCGTACTCTGTGTGAGTACGAGTCACTTAGTGAGTTTGTGTTTTTTACCGTCATGGATTTCAAACGCCAGGCTGGTGATTTTCTGAGTGATCACCATCATCGGTCTGAAGACAGAGAAGGAGCAGGAAACAGGAAACAGATCAATCATATAAATATATTATTATATATCATCTTATATCAGATCTGACAGACGGTCTGGACAAAGAGAAATGTGTTTATAACATGCTGATAATGGACTGATAAAACATTTAGATAATGTGTGCATTGATAACGTGTAAATACAGAGAGAGAGAGAGACAGAGAGACAGAGACACAGACAGAGAGGGAGACCGAGAGGCAGAGAGACACAGAGACACAGAGAGAGAGAGAGAGAGAGTGACAGAGAGAGAGGGGGGGTGTGAGACATGCAGCAAAGGACCTCCGGCCGGGATTCGAACCGGTGGCGGCTGCATATGTGGCATGGGCTCTAACCACTCGACCACCTGCGCACCGTAAATACATGTTTAATAGTGTTAATAACGTAATAATGATGACATCATCAATCAAACATGTTAATCACATTGTAATGTATTAATAATGTGATAATAACGCGCTGCAGCCTCACCCGGTGAAGTCGGCGGAGTACATGCCGTAGTCGAAGACGTAGACTCGAGTGATCTGACACAGACTCAGGTAGCTGAGCGCCACCAGCAGGCAGTACCTGAAACACACAGGTCACCTGATCAGTCAGCTGTTTCAAGGTGAGAATAACCAGTCGTGATTGGACCTATTGTTCCTGTTCCTATTCATACCAGGTGGGGAGTTCCTGTCCTCTGAAATGAGGCCAACCAGGAAGTAACTTAGAGCTGCATTCTATCAAAAGGCCACCAGGGGGCGACCGTCTCTATACAAGTCAATGGAGAATTCACCAACTTCTCACTTGATTTCTAACCTCAGTAAACGTTTTCAAAATGTGTTTATGGTCTCAATCGCTAGTTTAAAGCCTTCTTCAATGCAGTATGATGTTCATTTGGGACATTTTGGCCTCCCTGATTTTATATGTGACGATAAAGCAGGGTATGCATTAGGGCGTGGCTACGTCCTGATTAACAGGTTGATTGACCAATGTCCTCCAGATCCAGCCCTCGTAACCATAGCAACCTCCCCGCTCCGCCCATGGCTCCGCCTCATGCCCATGTAAGTAGAATCCATGTTTTTATTTTTCCCAGCATGCACCTGAAATTTTCAAGATGGCGCTGCCTAGATTAGAAACTATTGGCTTCCGAGCAGCAGTCCACAAACCAATGGGTGACGGCACGGATGTTACGTCTGTTTCTTTTATACAGTCTATGATTCATTCACAGGGAAGCTTTTCTCATTCTGTCCTAAAGAGAAGAAGAGAGCTGCCCTCATCATCATCAGAGGGAATATAAACCTGCACTTAGCTTCTCTTTATCTCTGCTCTGATTAATGACTTCCTCCTCCTCCTCCTCTTCATCAGTGGATCCATCTGAACACGTCGGCTTCTTCTCTCTGACAGAAACATGAACAGATAGATTCTCCTGTGAAGACTTGATGGATCTAACTTACTTGTGCATGTGTTCGACTCCGGTCAGGATCATGATGCCGTAGGTGAGTCCGCTCTGAAACAGGAAGTGAAGAGCATACCTGAAAAAGACCACAGAGATACATCACTGAGTTAGTTCATACACTCGTCCATTCAATGAAAGGGTGATTCCTGATGTCTGAGGGTGAATCTCAGATCTGTTTTTTTATGATCAATAACAGTAAATATCAGTAGACACAGAATTGATTATCATGAAACCAACCAACATATTATTTATAAATTCACAGATCTGATGGACTTTAAAATGAGACAGTTTTATGTATAAAATGAAAAATAAGATGCTTCCTGACTGTTTGAATGAGTTAGTATGAATTAAGAGGAATCTGAATCTCTGAGAGAGAGAGAGAGAGAGAGAGAGAGAGATCTTTATTTATACATCTGTATTTGAGTTTAATCCATATCAGGAAATGTTAATGGATCCAAATATCTGCTTCATCATCATCAGTCAGTCAGATCTCACCATCCGAAGCAGAAGAGAGCGAAGTAGAGTCCCAGCAGAGTGGCAACCACGTGTCTGATGAACGGACTGGTTTTACTGGGATGGAGGAAGAGACGAAACCAGAAGGCCGACAGCAGAGCGCAGAGCTGACACACCACAAAGTTCACCTGCAGAGAGACAGAGAGAGAGGGAGAGAGAGAGAGAGAGCAGGTGAGATGATGATGATGGTCCAGGTGAGGTTCAGCCTGTTTTCAGTGTTTGAGTGTTTTCGGTGGAAACTGTCGTCACCTCGCTGCTCTTCAGTCTCTGACGTCTCTGCGGCTAAAATTAGAGCATCAGAAGATATTTATAGTCCTGCTGTCCATTAGACAGATTACTGCACACTGAAGGATCCCTGATACAGAAAGCCCAAAGTGCAGAGGTGACACAGTGGAAATGTACCTAAAAAGACCACGTTTAGTTTGCAGTTTGGAAATAAAATCCAGAGCTGCAGGTTGACCAGAAAACTACATCTAAAAAAAAACTAAATGGTAAATGGACTGTACTTATATAGCACCTTTCTAGTCTTTGTGACCACTCAAAGCGCTTTACATTACAACTCATTCACACCCTTTCATACACTGATGGCAGGAGCTTCTCATCAGGGGAATCTAACCATTCATTCACATTCATACACCGTTGTCACAGCAACAGGAGCAATTTGAGCTTAAGTATCTTGCCCAAGGACACATCGACAAGTGGACTGGAGGGAATCGAACCACCAATCTTCCAGGAGGACAACCGCTCTACCTCCTGAGCCACAGCCGCCCCTACTTTGAATCAACATTTTTACAGCAGTGGCAGTTTAAATGTTAGAGGTTTTATCGATGGAGACGAAGAAAACAAACTAATGTATAAATCAGCTTATTTTTAAAGTTGTTTTCCCTCAAAACAAACAACTTATTTTATTCTCTTACTTTGGTGGGATCAATGTTATAATAAACTGCTCTATTTTCTGGAATAAATGTGATTTCTTTTTTTTTTTTTTTTAAGATTTTGTTGGCATAGACTCCTTTATTCATCAGTAGATCGACAGGAAACATGGGAGAGAGGGGGCGGAGGGGGTGGGGGGGGGTGACATTAAGCAAAGGACCTCCGATTGGGATTCAAACCGGGGTCGGCTGCGTATATGGCATGCGCTCTAACCACTTGCCCAGCTGCGCGCCCATAAATGTGATTTCTTTTAACAGTGAAATGAAAATAAGGCCAAAAAACTAACAAACATGTAAACAGATCAGAAATTCATTATTCTTTAGTATCGTCCAAAAACAGATGTGTTAGCTCGTTTCTGTCCATCGCTGATTAATCGATTAACTGTTTCCTCTTGATGATGAGCTGATTTTTTTTGTGTGTCCAGCTGCAGCGATGATGAATAATCACCACAGTCCCTCGTCTTCTTATCGGTGACCCGTGTTGGTTTCCTGCAGCAGAGCTCACCGAGCTAACGGCAGTAAATTAACGGCACAGAGACGATGTCCTCGGCTGTAATGAGGTCTCACTCTGCTGCTTCTCTGAGCACTGACACAAAGATGGATGCTGTAGCAGTCTCTCACAACACTGTGTTTCTAGAGGACAAACTTCTTATTAAACTCCATTCATCACATTTCCACCGTCTGCAGTCTGTTTTTATTATTTGACACCGTGGCAGCTGGATATCTGCTGATTAACAGCTGTTGTGCAGATAAACACCGACTAGACTTCTCAATGCCTTTCTTTGCACTAACATTCCCATCATTCAATGCTTCTCTTTGGGCATTACCTGACATCTATTCCATCCCCCTTTCTGCCTTCGACGTGTAAGAAATTATGTAAACGATGCACGCATACGCACCAACAACAAACCGCAAACCTAAATTAGCATTCCAAAATGTTAATAGTGGCTTGCTATGCTGATTTATCCAAACTTCATTAACCACTATTTCTATATGACCCTGGTTTGGAGCTCTAAATCAAACAGATTTCGTCAAGTCAGAGCCTATCAGCACGTCGTTGCCATGGAGACCAAAATACACAATCAGTCACAATTTTGAAAGCCTGGATATTTTTGCCAGTTTAGAAAAAGTGAGTCCTTTCCTTCCTTCCTTCTTTCCTTCCTTCCTCTTTTCCTCCTTACTCCTTTCCTCCCTCCCTCCCTCCCTCCCTCCATCCCTCTTTACTCCTTTCCTTCCTTCCTTCCTTCCTCTTTTCCTCCTTACTCCTTTCTTTCCTTCTTCCTTCCTTCCCTCCTTCCTTCCTCTTTTCCTCCTTACTCCTTTCTTTCCTTCTTCCTCCCTTCCTACCTTCTCTCCAAAATACACAATCAGTCACAATTTTGAAGCCTGGATATTTTTGCCAGTTTAGAAAAAGTGAAGGTAAATAGTTTCTGATACTTCAACAGGAATAGTTACTGGTTCATATTTAAACTCTGGACTCAGTCAGATGAAGACTGATTTAAAGTCTCTTTGTTAGTTAGTTGTGCCGGTGGCTGAACGGAGAACCTGCCGTGTAGTAACATGTGATCCGACTGTAAAGTGAAGCCGGCTCTGCTTGTTTCTCATTAATAATGAACGTCCTGTAAACTGAGCAATTACTGACAGAGAGGAAAAATGGCTGCCGTCGTTTCCTCCGTCTGCTCCCTGAAGCATCGACGCTCGCCGTTAAGTAACAGACGAGATTTAATTATCAGCCGAGCTCTGAAGGAGTCTGAGATATGAACCAACCTGTCACCAGTCTGATCACAAGCAGCTGGACTTAAAAACATCAATACTCACAGAAACACTGAGTGGATTTTTGATAATTGCATAAAACGTTTTCCACATGCAGTAAAGTGAAAAGTTTTAAATGTTTTTGTGACGATTTAAATGTTAAGAAACATAAAATTATAATATGAAAGTTTGACTGGAATAATAATAATTTGTGAATGAAGTGAAGTCTACATTCTTAAAAAACTCAATCTGTAAAAAGACAAACATGATTAACATATAAAATATAACCTGTATGTGATTTCTGATTCTGCCCCCTACTGGTCGTCTGCTGAACTGCGTCTCACTCCGACAAACAGTCCAAAACCTGAATAAGTTGTTTCAGACACGTTTGATAAATGTCTTAATCATTTAATAGATCTCTTTTTGTTGATGTTGACTCATTGATTACTCATCTGTTGTTTCAGTTTCATCCAAACATCTCAGACTGAGATTACAGGACTGAACAGAGTCTGCTGTCACCAGTAAGGGCCCCGCCAGGGATGTTGGGCCCCATGAAAAGATATCACATTGGGCCCCCCCACCACTCACAGGTTAGTCCAACCATGCACAGTTTCTGTAGCCACTTTAACTGCCAAGGCTTGCAACTCTCTAGTAGTCCAAAACTAACTGTACAATATCTACTGACACTGAGCTGTGAAAATATAACACTGTGTAGACATGCAGGAAACATTCTGCATACAACGTTAGTTTAATTGTAAATTAAATATTCTATTAATATCTATTAATGATGATATGTTAAATGTATATGTTCTAATATTTTTTTAGTAGCCCTGTTAGTTATGGACTCTAAAGCCCAATTTCCACCAGGTCCATCAGCGGTGCGTTACAGCTGCGCCGCGGTCACCAGAGCTGATCGGTACTATAATCAAGGAGAGTATCTCCACCGGGAACGTTCCAGCAGCGGCTCTCCGCACCACAGCGCTATCAATAGGTAGCATTTCTATTTTTGACAGAGTTGTTTCTAACTCACGACAAGCTCAACAGAGCAGATCGCACCAGACAGGAAGTCAGACACAGAATTGGCATAATAATAAAACTTCTGCTTTCCAAAATAAAACAACCCGTGCAGCCTCCCGATCGTATAAAACAGACAGATAAAGACTCCATCTAGCTACGTAGCTACTGACACGTGACATCAGCACAAACATCAAAGAAAATTACCAAATCAACCAAAATTGAGCAAGTTAACAAAACCGGGCCGTTTAGTTGTGCTGCTACTACAGTAATTACAGTAGACTAGCTACTACAGTAATTACGGTAAACTAGCTACTACAGTAATTACGGTAGACTAGCTACTACAGTAATTACTGTAGACTAGCTACTACAGTAATTACGGTAGACTAGCTACTATAGACTAGCTACTACAGTAATTACAGTAGACTAGCTACTACAGTAATTACGGTAGACTAGCTACTATAGACTAGCTACTACAGTAATTACTGTAGACTAGCTACTACAGTAATTACGGTAGACTAGCTACTACAGTAATTACGGTAGACTAGCTACTACAGTAATTACAGTAGACTAGCTACTACAGTAATTACGGTAGACTAGCTACTACAGTAATTACAGTAGACTAGCTACTACAGTAATTACGGTAGCCTAGCTACTACAGTAATTATGGTAGACTAGCTACTACAGTAATTACGGTAGACTAGCTACTACAGTAATTACGGTAGCCTAGCTACTACAGTAATTATGGTAGACTAGCTACTATAGTAATTACGGTAGACTAGCTACTACAGTAATTACGGTAGACTAAAGGCTCTCATTTGGATTTGATTGGGCTGCCGTAATTACTGTATTAACAGTGCAACTTCATTTTAAAGGCAGCTTTCTCTCCCAGAGCTCCGCTGCTGTAACGCTCCCGGTGTGAGTCGACACCGAGCAGACGACGGAGATAAACCGTAGCGCAGCCGTTCCACGCCGCTGACGGACCCGGTGGAAATCCCCAGTTAGAATCCTCCTAACTTTTCACCCCCTTATGGTGCCCCTGGTCACCAGTAAACACACCAGTAAACCTCGTCTGGTAAAGTGACGACAGCCAATCACAGCACAGGATGTCTACCTGTCTCACAGTACGGCAACACCACTTGGACAAACCGCGTTACTCGCCCGACTAAATCATGATTAGCAAAAAAACTCTAAATATGAACTTTTGAGTTTTTACATCTGAAGACGAAGTTAAAAAAGAAATACATGTTTTAAATGATTGAACTTAAACATAACTATCATCTATCTTTATCTCAGCTCTTCCTCTTCTTTCCTCACAGTGGATAAAACCAGGAGCCTGTTGATCTGCCTGATTTACAGTAACCCTCCTGTTGTACTTGAGGCAAGGAAGAAATGGAGGGAAGAAGGAAGGAAAGGAGGGAGGAAGGAAGGAAGGAAAGAAGGACAGAAGAAAGAAGGAAGGAAGGAGGGAGGGACGGAGGGAAGGAGAAAGGAAAAGAGGAAGGGAGGAAGGTAGGGGGAGGAAAGAAAGAGAAGGAGGAAAATGAAGGAGGGAAGGAAGAGAAGACAGGAAGAAAAGATGGAAGGAAGAAAGGGAAGATCGAAGGAAGGGAGGAAGGATGGAAGGAAGAGGAGAGAAGATGGTAAGGAAGGAAGGAAGGAAGGAAGGAAATATGGAAGGAAGGAAGGACAGATGGAAGGAAGAAAAGATGGAAGGAAGAAAGGGAAGATCGAAGGAAGGGAGGAAGGATGGAAGGAAGAGGAGAGAAGATGGTAAGGAAGGAAGGAAGGAAGGAAGGAAATATGGAAGGAAACAAGGAAGGAAGGAAGGAAGGAAGAACAAGAAGACTTGAAAGAAGGAAGGAAGGATAGATGGAAGGAAAGAAGGAAGGAAGAAAGAGAGGAAGGAAGAAAGGAAGGAAAGAAGGAAGAAAAATCAGACAGGAAGTGGAGCTAGAAGAATGTTTGACTCATGAGGAAGGTACCGGTTAATGATGATGTCACCTCGCTCTGTTTCTTCTTCTGTGGTGGTTCACACCGTGGTTTATATCAGCTGATTGCTTTCATGGACATTTGATCCTTTAAGTGTCTGTTTAGAGCAGAGGAGTCAAACTCATCTTCATTCAAGGGCCACATACTGCCTCATTTAATCTCACCTGGGCCGGATCACTAAAGAGAGGGAAGGAAGGAAGGACAGATGGAAGGAAGGAAGGAAGGAAGGACAGATAGAAGGAAGGAAGGAAAGAAGGAAGAAAAATAAGACAGGCCCCATGTTTGACCCCCCTGGTTTAGTCTCAGCTGTTCATATAAACTCACATATGACTGCTTTAGACAGCAAGAAGGAAGGAAGGAAGGAAGGGAGGAAGGACAGATGACTGCTTTAGACAGATGACTGAATGTCAGCTGTTCTGGTAAAAGCTTTAACATGAGAACAAACACCATGAGCTTTATATTCAACATACTTCCTTCAGTGACGGACAGCCGATCAGTCATGTGATAGATGAATGGAAGAAGGAACGAAGGGAGAAAAAAGGAAGGAAGGGAGGAAGAAGGAAGGAAAGGAAAGAAGGAAGGAAAGTAGGGAGGAAGGAGCGTAGGAGGGAAGAAGGAAAGAAGGACGCAAGGAAAGAAAAAGAAGGAAGGAAGGAAGAGAATACAGGAAGGATAGATGGAAGGAAGAGAAGACAAGAAGGAAGGAAGGAAGGAAGGAATGAAAGATGGAAGGAAGGGAAGATCGGAAGGAAGGAAGGAGGGAAGGAAAGGTGGGAGGAAGGGTGACATGATTTTAAATGCCACTGGTCTGAAGGGTAAATCCACATAGATGCTATCATGCTAGATCCCAGTGTTCCTTCCATCTGTCCTTCCTCCCTTTCTTCCTTCTGTCCGTCCTTCCTTCCTTCTGTCCGTCCGTCCTTCCTTCCTTCCATCTGTCCTTCCTCCCTTTCTTCCTTCTGTCCGTCCTTCCTTCCTTCCATCTGTCCTTCCTTCCTTTCTTCCATCTATCCTCCCTCCTTTTCTTCCTTCTGTCCGTCCTTCCTTCCTTCCATCTGTCCTTCCTCCTTTTCTTCCTTCTGTCCGTCCTTCCTTCCTTCCATCTGTCCTTCCTCCCTTTCTTCCTTCTGTCCGTCCTTCCTTCCGTCCTTCCTTCTGTCCGTCCTTCCTTCCTTCCTTCCATCTGTCCTTCCTCCCTTTCTTCCATCTGTCCTTCCTTCCTTCCTTCCTTCCTTCCTTCCTTCCTTCCATCTGTCCTTCCTCCCTTTCTTCCTTCTGTCCGTCCTTCCTTCCTTCCTTCCTTCCTTCCATCTGTCCTTCGTACCTTCCTTTTTTCCTTTCTTCCTCCCTTCCTCCATTTCTTTCAAGTCGTCTTTTCCTTCCTTCCATCCTTCCTTCCTTCCTTCTTTCCTTCCCTATTTCCTTCCTTCTATCTGTCCTTCCTCCCTTTCTTCCTTCCTTCTTTCAAGTCTTCCTTCCTTTCCTTCCTTCCTTTTTTCCTTTCTTCCTTCCTTCTGTATGTCCTTCCTACCTTTCTTCACTCTTTCCTTTCCTTCTTTCCTTCCTTCCTTCTTTCCTTCCTTCCTTCCTTTCATTTGTCTAACTTTACTCTTGAACAATTTGGTGTCCACACATGATTACGTGTTAAAATATTATCTGACTTACGAAACAGAAACTCTGGGAACAGAAAAGTGAATTGAATCAGGAGATCATTGCCATACCCAGCCCTAATATCTACTAGTAAGATCTGTTGAAGGCTTCACTCTGAGTTTACAGTGTTTCTATGACAACCAGGACAAATATAAAACCTATAAACCACACAAGACTCTACACATCATTACTACATGTTTAACGTTTGTCTTTAAGGATTATTTAAATGAATGTGTTCTGCTGCCGAAGCAAAGAGAAGAAGAAGAAGAAGGAGAAGGAGAAGGAGAAGAAGAAGAAGAAGAAGAAGAAGAAGAAGAAGAAGGAGAAGGAGAAGGAGTAGGAGTAGGAGGAGTAGGAGAAGAAGAGGGAGAAGGAGAAGAAGAAGAGGAGGAAGAAGAAGAAGAAGAAGGAGGAGAAGAAGAAGAAGAAGAAGAAGAAGAAGTAGTCTGAGGCTGAAACTATGAATCAATGAATGGATTGATTGATCAGCTGTTCCTTCATCATACCTCACATTACTTTAATTAAATATAGAAACCATTAGTCAACTAATCAATGAGCCAATCAACTAGAACTTTCCATCAGCACATAGGTAGCTATACATAGATACACAGATAGCACATCTTATATTAACACTTACATGAGTCAATGCTTCTTCTATTCTGAGTATTTTGGGTTTTTTGGATGTTGTGACACTTTGATCCATTCTGTGATGTTTTATGATCTGAATCATTAATATCAGATGAATCAATAATAGAGATAGGCCTAATTGTTATTAGCAGTTATAAAGTTGTAGCCTACAGTAAATATTGAACATCCTGTTTATTCACTACTTTAACATCCAGCTGAGACTAGTTGAACATTACATTAATAAAGCAGACTTATTATAGGCTAGTACTTCTCCATCAGTGAATGTTTGTGGATGATTTAGCTGTAATCATGTCTCCATGTTTCATCACATGTGAACAAACAGCTGAGCTCATCTCAACACTACCGACGGTCCCCGTTAACCGGCTGCCTGCAGACCGGAGGCCTCCATCCATTTTGAACAAGGCGTCGTTAATTCAGTCGGTGTGATGTCCCGGTGCTTTCATCACGCTGCTGCTGCTGCTGCTGATGAAGCCTTTTGCTTTTTTTATGGAGCACTCGTGTCGGTTTTAACGGCGTTTATCTGCAGCCGGTCCCCGCCCCGGAGCCCCGGAGCTCCGGAGCAGCCGCAGCGGGGCTCCGGGGCTCCGGGGCTCGGCCCCCGGTGTCCCGGTGGGTCTTACCTGGTCCAGCGGCAGGTTGGTGATCTCGCTGACCGGCTGCAGCAGGCTGGAGCCGGTGCAGGCCGCGGATCGGATCTCTTCAGCGGCCATGACTCTGTGTGTGAGGCCGAGTCTGCTGCTTCTGTGTCCGGCTGCAGCAGCTCAGAGGCGGCGGCGGAGGCTCCGTGATCCGCCGGCAGTCTGTCTGTGTGTCTGTCTGTGTCCTCCTGATGCTCCTTCCTCCTCCTCCTCCTCCTCCTCCTCCCTCTGCTGCCCCCTCCTCCTCCTCTCGGTCCTCTCTCCTTTTATTCTTTTCCTCTCCTCCTCCCCCATCTTCCTCTCCTCTGCTCTAAATTAGCTTTCGTCTTTCTTTCCTCACATCTGTTCTGCTTCTCTTTGTTCTCCTTTTGCTTCAAACTGCTGGAAGAATAAAACTAACTTCGGCCTTCATCATCACTACTCTGCATCTTCTTCCTCATCCTCCTCTTTCTCCTCTCTCCTTTATAATCCCTCTTTAGCTTTCACTTTAATCCCTTCTTCCTCTCCTCTCTTCCTCTTTATGCTCCATCCTTTAAATACTTTAATTATTGCTCCTCTTCATATTTGTCCTCCTACATTTTATTTGTTTTTGTGCAGCAGATTATTTATATTAACTGTATTTATCTTTATTTTACTTTAATTCCATATATATTTATTTATTTTATTAATTAACTTTTAAAACTGTTGAACTGCATTTTGTTCTGCAGCTTTTTACTTTAAATAAAACTAAACCTGGAAATGAACTAGTACATTTATTACTTTACTGTAGTACAGTTAGAGGTACTAGTACTTTACTGTAGTACAGTTAGAGGTACTAGTACTATACTGTAGTACAGTTAGAGGTACTAGTACTTTACTGTAGTACTGTTAGAGGTACTAGTACTTTACTGTAGTACAGTTAGAGGTACTAGTACTTTACTGTAGTACAGTTTGAGGTACTTGTACTTTACTGTAGTACAGTTTGAGGTACTAGTACTTTACTGTAGTACAGTTAGAGGTACTAGTACTTTACTGTAGTATAGAGGTACTTGTACTTTACTGTAGTACAGTTAGAGGTACTAGTACTTTACTGTAGTACAGTTAGAGGTACTAGTACTATACTGTAGTACAGTTAGAGGTACTAGTACTTTACTGTAGTACAGTTTGAGGTACTTGTACTTTACTGTAGTACAGTTTGAGGTACTAGTACTTTACTGTAGTACAGTTAGAGGTACTAGTACTTTACTGTAGTATAGAGGTACTAGTACTTTACTGTAGTACAGTTTGAGGTACTAGTACTTTACTGTAGTACAGTTAGAGGTACTAGTACTTTACTGTAGTATAGAGGTACTAGTACTTTACTGTAGTACAGTTTGAGGTACTAGTATTTTACTGTAGTACAGTTTGAGGTACTAGTATTTTACTGTAGTACAGTTAGAGGTACTAGTACTTTACTGTAGTACAGTTAGAGGTACTAGTACTTTACTGTAGTACAGTTAGAGGTACTAGTACTTTACTGTAGTACTATACTCACATGTCAGATGTCTATGAGTTGTTAACAGCTCCACCAAATACTGATTCTTCCCTCTAAACTTCTCACATGCTTTCATTTCAATAAATGTTCAAATGATCCAATATTTCAGCAACAATCAAAGATTAGAGAAAAAGTCCAAAAACTGAAAACACATTTGTGAATCACAACTTTGTTTTTTCTTCTTTCCCATTAATCATCTCAGCAGCCCTCACATTTATCTGCTGACCCTTTGGAGGGGTCCCACCCCTAGGTTGGGAACCACTGGACTAAACTAGCTAACTGTATATAAAGTAGTGTAAACTCACTATAATACTGCAGTACTTTTACTGTAATACTGCATACTACATCACTATAATACTGCAGTACTTTTACTGTAATACTGCATACTACATCACTCATAATACTGCAGTACTTTTACTGTAATACTGCATACTACATCACTATAATACTGCAGTACTTTTACTGTAATACTGCATACTACATCACTATAATACTGCAGTACTTTTACTGTAATACTGCATACTACATCACTATAATACTGCAGTACTTTTACTGTAATACTGCATACTACATCACTATAATACTGCAGTACTTTTACTGTAATACTGCATACTACACCACTATAATACTTATGAAATCAAGACTTACTTTCCTTAACTGAGTTTTAAGGAACAATGATCAATATTTTCTGACATTTTAAGGATTAATCTTTATTGATTATTAATTAATGAATCAAGTAAATCATTGACAGATTAATTGATATGATTATTTGCAGCTGTAATAATAATAATAATCAGCTTTTAATGTTTTGTTTTGTCTATTTTGTACCAAAGCTGCAGTTCCAGTTTTCAGCCCAGCAGGAGGCGCTAATGTTCCTTTAAGCTGATTCACAGACAGAAATAAAACCTCACGAAGAAGAGCGGTTTCCGGGTTGTTTGTTTTGGTTAGCAGTTAGCTTGAGTTAGCTTGAGTTGGCTCCAGTTAGCAGTGAAATTAAACATGTCTGCAGCAGAAGATGACACGGAGCTCAGAGATCTGCTCATCCAGAACCTGGAGAACAGCGGAGTGCTCAACAAGCTGAAGGTCCGTAACGTTTCATTACTTTCATGTTTTATTCATCTTTAATTTAAACTAGTGTCTGACTGACCAGTTAGCATCGAGCTAACAGAAGCTAACAGACTTTAGTAGTAGTTTAGTTAAAAGTTTAAAGGTGTTTTAATCTCAGTTTTCAGCTGTGAAGTGAAGCTCGTTACTTTCCTGGAGAAGTTAGGGAAGTATAAAAACAGTTTTACAGGTTTTAAGTTAGTGATGACTGATCTGATATTAAAGATAATTGATATAAACCAGGCTGCCCCACACACACACTTTAACATGTCATTAACTAGTAGATTAATCAACTTCTATATTTAGCTTTTTAATATCTTCTAACATGTGATCTGGAGCCAAACGCTTCTTCTGGCTGTAAATATAAAATATACTCATCATTTAGTGAAATCACAGACTAGCTAACTGCTAACAGTGATATTAAGTTTAAGGAAACAAACAGACCGCTGGTTAAAACATAAATCTACATCATCTGAGGCAGAACCTGCTCAGAATAAACCACCGGAGCTCGAAACACTAATGAAAACAGCGCCATGAGACGTCACCATTAACAACGTTAATCCTCAGACAGGTAACTGTGACGTTACTATGGCAACAAGCTTGAGGCTAACTGTGACGGCTAACTGTGACGTTACTATAGTAACAGGCTTCAGGCTAACTGCGACGGCTAACTGTGACGTTACTGTAGCAACAAGCTTCAGGCTAACTGTGACGGCTAACTGTGACGTTACTATAGTAACAACTTTCAGGCTAACTGTGACGGCTAACTGTGACGTTACTATAGTAACAAGCTTCAGGCTAATTGTGACGGCTAACTGTGACGTTACTATAGCAACACGTTTCAGGCTAACTGGCTCAGAGTAAATGAACGGCTCCAACTAAACAGCTGATATTAACGGCATAATGTGTAAAATGCTGCGGTGCTGCGCGTTTTATCAGCGGATGTTACAAAACCTCAACTTTAACTCAATTTTCACTCAGATGTTTCTCATCTAACAGACCTGAAGAGAGAGAGAGAGGCAGATTCAACAAAAACATGATGCTACTGAAGCTGAATATAACTACTTAACTGTATAATACTATATAACTTGTAATTACTATAAAATATAGTTCAGAGAATAAGTTAACTATATAAGATAGACTCACTGGCTTAACCTGTGCAATCTAATTTAATCTAATACAGCAGCTCTGATATGAATTCTACATTTATGAAGCTTACAGTACTCGTCCCGGCAGCCGCGTGCCACTTAACATTACCTGGAAGTTTCTAGTTACTTTTAAAATCAGTATTGTTGTTTTTTTAGACATAGGGTTTCATTTTAAAGAGAGATCGGTCCTGGACAACAGAACATTACAGTACAGCACTGAGTTACAGATATATAATTACATATTTTTAATCTATGAAATGTGTAAAACTTCCATTTTGTGATATTTAGTCAAGGTAAAATATAATAAACTCCAACGACAGTTAAAGATTAATATATTTTTGCTGACAACCAAAACAATACTTCAATCCAAGTCCTTCCTCTGATGGAAAGGTTCAAGTTCTTCTTTGCATACTTTAGGGTGGTGTCCTTAAAACTCTGGTTTGCAATAACTTCATGACACAATTACAGCTTATATTTATATTTTTATTTATTTATTTATTTCACACACACATCACATACATCACACATAAACACACATTACTAAACTAAAAACTAAACAATCAAAGGAAACTTAACATTACTAATAAAATCAAAGGAAACTTAACATTACTAATAAAATCAAAGGAAACTTAACATTACTAATAAAATCAAAGGAAACTTAACATTACTAATAAAATCAAAGGAAACTTAACATTACTAATAAAATCAAAGGAAACTTAACATTATAAATAAAATCAAAGGAAACTTAACATTATAAATAAAATCAAAGGAAACTTAACATTACTAAACTAAATAAAATCAACTCTAAACTAAAACTACTTCCTGAAACACAGAACTTGTCCAACGTTGGCGAGGACGCGTCTGACCACGTTCCTCCTCTTCGGTAGAAGGTGATGCGTGATCGACGCGGCGACGCATTTCTGGATGGTCCGATCCTCCATCCTAAAGAGTACGAGGATGTTTGAAGCTTTGCCCCAGATTCTTCTTAGTTTCTTATAAATTAACTTATCCACCTTCTGCAGATGTTCAGTGGTAATTATAAAATCGTCGTGTTCGAACTCGGCCCAAATGTACTGGAAGACGCTGTCAGCCATTTCTTGGTTCCAGTCCAGGTTCGGTATTTTGGAGTCTCTGATAACGCGACTCATTAGTTTATCAACGATGATCTTAAGTGACATCTTATACTTCAGTTTGTCGAAGTCTTGCCTCTCACTCTTTTTTGAGCTCCCCCCACTAACCTGATGCCAACCTAATACCCGCCCCTCCCTTTCCTGATCCTCACTCAACACCTTCTCCTCACTTACCCGCCCCTCCCTTTCTCTCTCCTTCCTTTCCCGCTCCTCCCTTTCCTTCTCCTTACTTCTCTGCTCCTCCCTTTCTCTCTCGTTACTTTCCCTCTCCTCCCTTTCTCTCTCCTTACTTTTCCTCTCCTTACTTTCCCGCTCCTCCCTTTCTCTCTCCTCCCTTTCTCTCTCCTCCCGTTCCCTCTCCCTACTCAACATCTTCTCCTCCCGTTCCCGCTCCTCTCTGTCTTTCTCTTCCCTTTCCCTCTCTTCCCTTTCCTTCTCTCCACTCCTCACCCTCTCTTCACTCTTTTCTTGTTCTTCCCTTTTTGTTGTCTCTTCACTTATTGGAATGTCTTCCACAGTGACTCCACATAAATGTCTCTTTGTGATTTCATTGCTCACAATAGCATTAACAACCTCGTCCGTATCATCGTTGATCCGAATTTTGTTCCACCACCTCATGAGGCTGAGGAAGCCTCGCACCCGGCCACATACTTCTGTATAAATGTTCTTCTCTTTCTCCAATTTCTTGTCGGTCATGATGCTAACATGACCGTATATCAGGTCGCTAAGATCTTTGGAGAATGATAATTTCTCCTCTTTGGTCATGGACAGTGTCCTGGACAGCTCTGTGCCGCTCATTATCGAATTGTCCAGGAATGTCTCGATGTCAAAAATGAGCACCTGGGTATCTACATTAGTTAATTTTGTGTTTTGGTATTTGGCCCTCAACTGGGCCACTATCCTGTGAATGAAGGACCTGGCTACGGTCCTCGACAGGAACTCCCTGATTTTGTATTTTACTCTATTTAAGTTCATACTCCACTCTGTCTCCTCTCTGGCTGACCCTGTAATACTGTGGACTTCTTCTTCTATCAGTCCAGCCACATACGAACCGACAACCTCAATCTTCAGTGATGACTGGATGAGGTCAAACTCCTCCTCTTTCACCTCGTCTAAAAGAGGCTCCAACACTTCCGTCGTTTGACTTTTCAGAACATCTTGGACAACTTTCTCCAAGCTGTCTGATTTGTCTCTTGGTCCCAACAGGTATCGATCTAAATCGTCCATAATGTCGTCCCACTCGTCTTTTACCGCTCTGGACTTGTGGCGTATGGGGATTATGTTTTTTCCTCTTTTTAAACATTCTTTGAACAATTCACTTGCGTAGTGAATCATATGATTCAGTCTGCGAGGTGGAGTTTCACGTGCTGGTGTGTCAGCGTCCTTTTCTTTGCTCTCCAGCATTTCCTTTGACATTAGCTTAGCTAGCTTTTCTGAGCTGGCGCTGTGGGCTCCCTCAGGAACCCCCAGAGCCTGCTGGAAAATGTGCGTGATAGTTTTGTCCAGTACAACATTTTCCTCATTAATATCAATATCTTTCAGTTTTATAAACGCTTGAAAAGCAGTTGACATCACTGACAGTAGTTCAGTGAGCAATTCTGCTATCAACATTTTTGATGCAGTGTCTGGGTTTCCTGCTGCAATCAGGTCCCTCTGTTTAACTGTTAACTTCTCAAAAAAGGATGTTATCACCCTGCAAACCTTCTGTACGTCGACGTTCATCATGATTGGTGTGCTTTCCATTGCTATTTTATAGTATGGTTTGATTCCTTGGTAGTAGGATTGATTTGCTTTGAGTTTTGAGAACTGTGCTCGGCTTTGTCTTCACGTACTGGTTTGTGAAAATAGGTTGACTTCATGTGGACGGGCAGTCCTATTTCAATACTCTGTTAATATCAAGGCTTTGATCCTGGACTAGATTAAAGGATCAAAGTGAAGTCAAAGTGTGACATCACCGTCCTCATGACATCATACATCTAAAGAATGGACTTCCGGAATGTTTCATAGCAACCGTTGCTAGGCACCTATATACTAATATGATTAAAAATATGACAGTTTGCAGGCTGTTGATTTGCACTTACAGTAACGTAACTCTGTAGTTAGCATAAAATATAGTGAACATAAACCATAGACATGTTCTTAAATATATATGAATGAAAAAAATGTATATATGTGTATATATATGTGTGTGTGTGTGTATTTATATATTTTATATATATTGTGAAAGCTGAGTTAAAGCTCTTTTCAAATATGTCTTTATTTATTTCATAGCTTGTCTCTAACAAATATTACAGTGCTAGAATCCCTAACCCATGAAGAACAGAATAAAACTTTATTGTCCATCATGGTGGACAATTGTCTTTGACTCACCAATAAAATACATACAGTAGAAAGAAATGACATAAGATCTATAGAGTCCACAAACTTCTTAAAATCATCCTTAAAATACATAAAATACCTCAGTATAAAATATAAGTGCATATTGGTTCCTGTGTGCATGTTGAAGTGTTTAAAATATGAATTGCACTTGGGATAAAATACTACTTATGAATATTATTTCTATTCTATTGTCATATGTGTTTACTGAAATGGCCTTTGTTGAATAATGAAAATATATTATAAATATACTTTGTTAAGCTTTATTTATAGGCCTACATGTAATGATGATAATCAATGAGACATAGGGTTTCATTTTAAAGAGAGATCGGTCCTGGACAACAGAACATTACAGTACAACACTGAGTTACAGATATATAATTACATTTTCTTTTATTTATGAAATGTGTAAAACTTCCATTTTGTGATATGTTGTCAAGGTAAAATATAATAAACTCCAACGACAGTTAAAGATTAATATATTTTTGCTGACAACCAAAACAATACTTCAATCCAAGTCCTTCCTCTGATGGAAAGGTTCAAGTTCTTCTTTGCATACTTTAGGGTGGTGTCCTTAAAACTCTGGTTTGCAATAACTTCATGACATAATTACAGCTTATATTTATATTTTTATTTATTTAATTAATTATTTCACATACACACACACATCACAACACAACACACATAAACACACATTACTAAAGTAAAAACTAAACAATCAAAGGAAACTTAATATTATAAATAAAATCAAAGGAAACTTAACATTATAAATAAAATCAAAGGAAACTTAACATTATAAATAAAATCAAAGGAAACTTAACATTACTAATAAAATGAAAGGAAACTTAACATTACTAATAAAATCAAAGGAAACTTAACATTATAAATAAAATCAAAGGAAACTTAACATTATAAATAAAATCAAAGGAAACTTAACATTACTAATAAAATCAAAGGAAACTTAACATTATAAATAAAATCAAAGGAAACTTAACATTACTAATAAAATCAAAGGAAACTTAACATTACTAATAAAATCAAAGGAAACTTAACATTACTAAACTAAATCAAATCAACTCTAAACTAAAACTACTTCCTGAAACACAGAACTTGTCCAACGTTGGCGAGGACGCGTCTGACCACGTTCCTCCTCTTCCGTAGAAGGTGATGCGTGATCGACGCGGCGACGCATTTCTGGATGGTCCGATCTTCCATCCTAAAGAGTACGAGGATGTTTGAAGCTTTGCCCCAGATTCTTCTAAGTTTCTTATAAATTAACTTATCCACCTTCTGCAGATGTTCAGTGGTTATTATAAAGTCGTCGTGTTCGAATTCATCCCAAATGTACTGGAAGACGCTGTCAGCCATTTCTTGGTTCCAGTCCAGGTTCGGTATTTTGGCGTCTCTGATAACGCGACTCATTAGTTTATCTACGATGATCTTAAGCGACATCTTATACTTCAGTTTGTCGAAGTCTTGCCGCTCACTCTTTTTTGAGCTCCCCCCACTAACCTGATGCCAACCTAATACCCGCCCCTCCCTTTCCTGATCCTCACTCAACACCTTCTCCTCACTTACCCGCCCCTCCCTTTCTCTCTCCTTACTTTCCCTCTCCTCCCTTTCTCTCTCCTTACTTTCCCGCTCCTCCCGTTCTCTCTCCTTACTTTTCCTCTCCTTACTTTCCCGCTCCTCCCTTTCTCTCTCCTTACTTTCCCGCTCCTCCCTTTCTCTCTCCTTACTTTCCCTCTCCTTACTTTTCCGCTCCTCCCTTTCTCTCTCCTCTCGTTCCCTCTCCCTACTCAACATCTCCTCTTGTTCCCGCTCCTCTCTGTCTTTCTCTTCCCTTTCCCTCTCTTCCCTTTCCCTCTCTTCCCTTTCCCTCTCTTCCCTTTCCTTCTCTCCACTCCTCACCCTCTCTTCACTCTTTTCTTGTTCTTCCCTTTTTGTTGTCTCTTCACTTATTGGAATGTCTTCCACAGTGACTCCACATAAATGTCTTTTTGTGATTTCATTGCTCACAATAGCAGTAACAACCTCGTCCGTATCATCGTTGATCCGAATTTTGTTCCACCACCTCATGAGGCTTAGGAAGCCTCGCACCCGGCCGCATACGTCTGTATAAATGTTCTTCTCTTTCTCCAATTTCTTGTCGGTCATGATGCTAACATGACCGTAGATCAGGTCGCTAAGATCTTTGGAGAATGATAACTTCTCCTCTTTGGTCGTGGACAGTGTCCTGGAGAGCTCTGTGCCGCTCATTATCGAATTATCCAGGAATGTCTCGATGTCAAAAATGAGCACCTGGGTATCTACATTAGTTAATTTTGTGTTTTGGTATTTGGCCCTCAACTGGGCCACTATCCTGTGAATGAAGGACCTGGCTACGGTCCTCGACAGGAACTCCCTGATTTTATCTTTTACTCTATTTAAGTTCATACTCTGCTCTGTCTCCTCTCTGGCTGACCCTTTAACATTGTGGACTTCTTCCTCGATCAGTCCAGCCACATACGAACCGACAACCTCAATCTTCAGTGATGACTGGATGAGGTCAAACTCCTCCTCTTTCACCTCGTCTAAAAGAGGCTCCAACACTTCCGTCGTTTGACTTTTCAGAACATCTTGCACAACTTTCTCCAAG
The DNA here is from genome assembly GCF_027409825.1 of Scomber japonicus. Taxonomy (NCBI): domain Eukaryota; kingdom Metazoa; phylum Chordata; class Actinopteri; order Scombriformes; family Scombridae; genus Scomber; species Scomber japonicus. Next base: position 1,589,840 of record NC_070594.1, on the reverse strand, counting down.
CTGTCTGATTTGTCTCTTGGTCCCAACAAGTATCGATCTAAATCGTCCATAATGTCGTCCCACTCGTCTTTTACCGCTCTGGACTTGTGGCGTATGGGGATTATGTTTTTTCCTCTTTTTAAACATTCTTTGAACAATTCACTTGCGTAGTGAATCATGTGATTCAGTCTGCGAGGTGGAGTTTCACGTGGTTGTTCTGTAGCGTCCTTTTCTTTGCTCTCCATCACTTCCTTTGACATTAGCTTAGCCAGCTTTTCTGAACTAGCGCTGTGGGCTCCCTCAGGAACCCCCAGAGCCTGCTGGAAAATGTGTATGATAGTTTTGTCCAGTACAACATTTTCCTCATTAATATCAATATCTTTCAGTTTTATAAACGCTTGAAAAGCAGTTGACATCACTGACAGTAGTTCAGTGAGCAATTCTGCTATCAACATTTTTGATGCAGTGTCTGGGTTTCCTGATTCAATCAGGTCCCTCTGTTTAACTGTTAATTTTTCAAAAAAGGATGTTATCACCCTGCAAACCTTCTGTACGTCTACGTTCATCATGATTGGTGTGCTTTCCATTGCTATTTTATAGTATGGTTTGATTCCTTGGTAGTAGGATTGATTTGCTTTGAGTTTTGAGAACTGTGCTCGGCTTTGTCTTCACGTACTGGTTTGTGAAAATAGGTTGACTTCATGTGGACGGGCAGTCCTATTTCAATACTCTGTTAATATCAAGGCTTTGATCCTGGACTAGATTAAAGGATCAAAGTGAAGTCAAAGTGTGACATCACCGTTCTTATGACATCATACATCTAAAGAATGGACTTCCAGAATGTTTCATAGCAACCGTTGCTAGGCACCTATATACTAATATGATTAAAAATATGACAGTTTGCAGGCTGTTGATTTGCACTTACAGTAACGTAACACTGTAGTTAGCATAAAATATAGTGAACGTAAACCATAGACATGTACTTAAATATATATGAATAAAAAAAATATATATGTGTATATATATATATATATATATATATATACATACATTTTGTGAAAGCTGAGTTAAAGCTCTTTTCAAATATGTCTTTATTTATTTATTTCATAGCTTGTCTCTAACAAATATTACAGTGCTAGAATCCCTAACCCATGAAGAACAGAATAAAACTTTATTGTCCATCATGGTGGACAATTGTCTTTGACTCACCAATAAAAGACATACAGTAGACAGAAATGACATAGGATCTATAGAGTCCACAAACTCCTTAAAATCATTCTTAAAATACATAAAATACCAAAGTATAAAATATAAGTGCATATTGGTTCCTGTGTGCATGTTGAAGTGTTTAAAATATGAATTGCACTTGGGATAAAATACTTCTTATGAATATTATTTCTATTCTATTATCATATATTTAATGTCTTTACTGAAATGGCCTTTATTGAACAATGAAAATATATTATAAATATACTTTGTTAAGCTTTATTTATAGGCCTACATGTAATGATGATAATCAATGAGACATAGGGTTTCATTTTAAAGAGAGATCGGTCCTGGACAACAGAACATTACAGTACAACACTGAGTTACAGATATATCATTACATTTTCTTTTATTTATGAAATGTGTAAAACTTCCATTTTGTGATATTTTGTCAAAGTAAAATATAATAAACTCCAACGACAGTTAAAGATTAATATATTTTTGCTGACAACCAAAACAATACTTCAATCCAAGTCCTTCCTCTGATGGAAAGGTTCAAGTTCTTCTTTGCATACTTTAGGGTGGTGTCCTTAAAACTCTGGTTTGCAATAACTTCATGACACAATTACAGCTTATATTTATATTTTTATTTATTTAATTATTTCACACACACACACACACATACATCACATATCAACAAACATAAACACACATTACTAAACTAAAAACTAAACAATCAAAGGAAACTTAACATTACTAATAAAATCAAAGGAAACTTAACATTACTAATAAAATCAAAGGAAACTTAACATTACTAAATAAAATCAAAGGAAACTTAACATTACTAATAAAATCAAAGGAAACTTAACATTATAAATAAAATCAAAGGAAACTTAACATTACTAATAAAATCAAAGGAAACTTAACATTACTAAACTAAATCAAATCAACTCTAAACTAAAACTACTTCCTGAAGCACAGAACTTGTCCAACGTTGGCGAGGACGCGTCTGACCACGTTCCTCCTCTTCGGTAGAAGGTGATGCGTGATCGACGCGGCAACGCATTTCTGGATGGTCCGATCTTCCATCCTAAAGAGTACGAGGATGTTTGAAGCTTTGCCCCAGATTCTTCTTAATTTCTTATAAATTAACGTATCCACCTTCTGCAGATGTTCAGTGGTAATTATAAAATCGTCGTGTTCGAACTCGGCCCAAATGTACTGGAAGACGCTGTCAGCCATTTCTTGGTTCCAGTCCAGGTTCGGTATTTTGGAGTCTCTGATAACGCGACTCATTAGTTTATCTACGATGATCTTAAGCGACATCTTATACTTCAGTTTGTCGAAGTCTTGCCTCTCACTCTTTTTTGAGCTCCCCCCACTAACCTGATGCCAACCTATTACCCGCCCCTCCCTTTCCTGATCCTCAATCAACACCTTCTCCTCGCTTACCCGCCCCTCCCTTTCCCTCTCCTTACTTTCCTGCTCCTTCCTTTCCCTCTCCTTACTTTTCCGCTCCTCCCTTTCTCTCTCCTTACTTTCCCGCTCTTTACTTTCCCGCTTCTCCCGTTCCCTCTCCCTACTCAACATCTTCTCCTCTTGTTCCCGCTCCTCTCTGTCTTTCTCCTCCCTTTCCCTCTCTTCCCTTTCCTTCTCTTCACTCCTCACCCTCACCCTCTCTTCACTCTTTTCTTGTTCTTCCCTTTTTGTTGTCTCTTCACTTATTGGAATGTCTTCCACAGTGACTCCACATAAATGTCTCTTTGTGATTTCATTGCTCACAATAGCATTAACAACCTCGTCCGTATCATCGTTGATCCGAATTTTGTTCCACCACCTCATGAGGCTGAGGAAGCCTCGCACCCGGCCACATACTTCTGTATAAATGTTCTTCTCTTTCTCCAATTTCTTGTCGGTCATGATGCTAACATGACCGTATATCAGGTCGCTAAGATCTTTGGAGAATGATAATTTCTCCTCTTTGGTCGTGGACAGTGTCCTGGAGAGCTCTGTGCCGCTCATTATCGAATTATCCAGGAATGTCTCGATGTCAAAAATGAGCACCTGGGTATCTACATTAGTTAATTTTGTGTTTTGGTATTTGGCCCTCAACTGGGCCACTATCCTGTGAATGAAGGACCTGGCTACAGTCCTCGACAGGAACTCCCTGATTTTGTATTTTACTCTATTTAAGTTCATACTCTGCTCTGTCTCCTCTCTGGCTGACCCTTTAATACTGTGGACTTCTTCTTCTATCAGTCCAGCCACATACGAACCGATCACCTCAATCTTCAGTGAGGACTGGATGAGGTCAAACTCCTCCTCTTTCACCTCGTCTAAAAGAGGCTCCAACACTTCCGTCGTTTGACTTTTCAGAACATCTTGGACAACTTTCTCCAAGCTGTCTGATTTGTCTCTTGGTCCCAACAGGTATCGATCTAAATCGTCCATAATGTCGTCCCACTCGTCTTTTACCGCTCTGGACTTGTGGCGCATGGGGATTATGTTTTTTCCTCTTTTTAAACATTCTTTGAACAATTCACTTGCGTAGTGAATCATGTGATTCAGTCTGCGAGGTGGAGTTTCATGTGGTTGTTCTGTAGCGTCCTTTTCTTTGCTCTCCATCACTTCCTTTGACATGAGCTTAGCTAGCTTTTCTGAACTGGCGCTGTGGGCTCCCTCAGGAACCCCCAGAGCCTGCTGGAAAATGTGTATGATAGTTTTGTCCAGTACAACATTTTCCTCATTAATATCAATTTCTTTCAGTTTTATAAACGCTTGATAAGCAGTTGACATCACTGACAGGAGTTCAGTGAGCAATTCTGCTATCAACATTTTTGATGCAGTGTCCGGGTTTCCTGATTCAATCAGGTCCCTCTGTTTAATTGTTAACTTTTCAAAAAAGGATGTTATCACCCTGCAAACCTTCTGTACGTCGACGTTCATCATGATTGGTGTGCTTTCCATTGTTATTTTATAGTATGGTTTGATTCCTTGGTAGTAGGATTGATTTGCTTTGAGGTTTGAGAACTGTGCTCGGCTTTGTCTTCACGTACTGGTTTGTGAAAATAGGTTGACTTCATGTGGACGGGCAGTCCTATTTCAATACTCTGTTAATATCAAGGCTTTGATCCTGGACTAGATTAAAGGATCAAAGTGAAGTCAAAGTGTGACATCACTGTCCTTATGACATCATACTAAAGAATGGACTTCCAGAATGTTTCATAGCAACCGTTGCTAGGCACCTATATACTAATATGATTAAAAATATGATAGTTTGCAGGCTGTTGATTTGCACTTACAGTAATGTAACACTGTAGTTAGCATAAAATATAGTGAACATAAACCATAGACATGTACTTAAATATATATGAATAAAAAAAAATATATATATATATATATATATATATATATATATATATATATATTGTGAAAGCTGAGTTAAAGCTCTTTTCAAATATGTCTTTATTTATTTCATAGCTTGTCTCTAACAAATATTACAGTGAAATATTACAGTGCTAGAATCCCTAACCCATGAAGAACAGAATAAAACTTTATTGTCCATCATGGTGGACAATTGTCTTTGACTCACCAATAAAAGACATACAGTAGACAGAAATGACATAAGATCTATAGAGTCCAAAACTTATTAAAATCATTCTTAAAATACATAAAATACCAAAGTATAAAATATAAGTGCATATTGGTTCCTGTGTGCATGTTGAAGTGTTTAAAATATGAATTGCACTTGGGATAAAATAATACTTATGAATATTATTTCTATTCTATTTTCATATATTTAATGTCTTTACTGAAATGGGCTTTGTTGAACAATGAAAATATATTATAAATATACTTTGTTAAGCTTTATTTATAGGCCTACATGTAATGATGATAATCAATGAGACATAGGGTTTCATTTTAAAGAGAGATCGGTCCTGGACAACAGAACATTACAGTACAACACTGAGTTACAGATATATAATTACATTTTCTTTTATTTATGAAATGTGTAAAACTTCCATTTTGTGATATGTTGTCAAGGTAAAATATAATAAACTCCAACGACAGTTAAAGATTAATATATTTTTGCTGACAACCAAAACAATACTTCAGTCCAAGTCCTTCCTCTGATGGAAAGGTTCAAGTTCTTCTTTGCATACTTTAGGGTGGTGTCCTTAAAACTCTGGTTTGCAATAACTTCATGACACAATTACAGCTTATATTTATATTTTTATTTATTTAATTAATTATTTCACACACACACATCACATCACAACACACATAAACACACATTACTAAACTAAAACTAAACAATCAAAGGAAACTTAACATTATAAATAAAATCAAAGGAAACTTAACATTACTAATAAACTCAAAGGAAACTTAACATTACTAATAAAATCAAAGGAAACTTAACATTATAAATAAAATCAAAGGAAACTTAACATTATAAATAAAATCAAAGGAAACTTAACATTACTAAACTAAATAAAATCAACTCTGAACTAAAACTACTTCCTGAAGCACAGAACTTGTCCAACGTTGGCGAGGACGCGTCTGACCACGTTCCTCCTCTTCGGTAGGAGGTGATGCGTGATCGACGCGGCAACGCATTTCTGGATGGTCCGATCTTCCATCCTAAAGAGTACGAGGATGTTTGAAGCTTTGCCCCAGATTCTTCTTAGTTTCTTATAAATTAACTTATCCACCTTCTGCAGATGTTCAGTGGTTATTATAAAGTCGTCGTGTTCGAACTCAGTCCAAATGTACTGGAAGACGCTGTCAGCCATTTCTTGGTTCCAGTCCAGGTTCGGTATTTTGGAGTCTCTGATAACGCGACTCATTAACTTATCTACGATGATCTTAAGCGACATCTTATACTTCAGTTTGTCGAAGTCTTGCCTCTCACTCTTTTTTGAGCTCCCCCCACTAACCTGATGCCAACCTAATACCCGCCCCTCCCTTTCCTGATCCTCACTCAACACCTTCTCCTCACTTACCCGCCCCTCCCTTTCTCTCTCCTTACTTTCCCGCTCCTTCCTTTCCCTCTCCTTACTTTCCCGCTCCTCCCTTTCTCTCTCCTTACTTTTCCTCTCCTTACTTTCCTTCTCCTCCCTTTCTCTCTCCTTACTTTCCTTCTCCTCCCGTTCCCTCTCCCTACTCAACATCTTCTCCTCCCGTTCCCTCTCCCTACTCAACATCTTCTCCTCCCGTTCCCGCTCCTCTCTGTCTTTCTCTTCCCTTTCCCTCTCTTCCCTTTCCTTCTCTTCCCTTTCCTTCTCTTCACTCCTCACCCTCACCCTCTCTTCACTCTTTTCTTGTTCTTCCCTTTTTGTTGTCTCTTCACTTATTGGAATGTCTTCCACAGTGACTCCACATAAATGTCTCCTTGTGATTTCATTGCTCACAATAGCACTAACAACCTCGTCCGTATCATCGTTGATCCGAATTTTGTTCCACCACCTCATGAGGCTGAGGAAGCCTCGCACCCGGCCGCATACGTCTGTATAAATGTTCTTCTCTTTCTCCAATTTCTTGTCGGTCATGATGCTAACATGACCGTATATCAGGTCGCTAAGATCTTTGGAGAATGATAACTTCTCCTCTTTGGTCGTGGACAGTGTCCTGGAGAGCTCTGTGCCACTCATTATCGAATTATCCAGGAATGTCTCGATATCAAAAATGAGCACCTGGGTATCTACATTAGTTAATTTTGTGTTTTGGTATTTGGCCCTCAACTGGGCCACTATCCTGTGAATGAAGGACCTGGCTACAGTCCTCGACAGGAACTCCCTGATTTTGTATTTTACTCTATTTAAGTTCATACTCTGCTCTGTCTCCTCTCTGGCTGACCCTTTAATACTGTGGACTTCTTCTTCTATCAGTCCAGCCACATACGAACCGACAACCTCAATCTTCAGTGATGACTGGATGAGGTCAAACTCCTCCTCTTTCACCTCGTCTAAAAGAGGCTCCAACACTTCCGTAGTTTGACTTTTCAGAACATCTTTGACAACTTTCTCCAAGCTGTCTGATTTGTCTCTTGGTCCCAACAGGTATCGATCTAAATCGTCCATAATGTCGTCCCACTCGTCTTTTACCGCTCTGGACTTGTGGCGTATGGGGATTATGTTTTTTCCTCTTTTTAAACATTCTTTGAACAATTCACTTGCGTAGTGAATCATATGATTCAGTCTGCGAGGTGGAGTTTCACGTGGTTGTTCTGTAGCGTCCTTTTCTTTGCTCTCCATCACTTCCTTTGACATTAGCTTAGCCAGCTTTTCTGAACTAGCGCTGTGGGCTCCCTCAGGAACCCCCAGAGCCTGCTGGAAAATGTGTATGATAGTTTTGTCCACTACAACATTTTCCTCATTAATATCAATATCTTTCAGTTTTATAAACGCTTGATAAGCAGTTGACATCACTGACAGTAGTTCAGTGAGCAATTCTGCTATCAACATTTTTGATGCAGTGTCCGGGTTTCCTGATTCAATCAGGTCCCTCTGTTTAATTGTTAATTTTTCAAAAAAGGATGTTATCACCCTGCAAACCTTCTGTACGTCTACATTCATCATGATTGGTGTGCTTTCCATTGCTATTTTATATTATGGTTTGATTCCTTGGTAGTAGGATTGATTTGCTTTGAGTTTTGAGAACTGTGCTCGGCTTTGTCTTCACGTACTGGTTTGTGAAAATAGGTTGACTTCATGTGGACGGGCAGTCCTATTTCAATACTCTGTTAATATCAAGGCTTTGATCCTGGACTAGATTAAAGCATCAAAGTGAAGTCAAAGTGTGACATCACCGTCCTTATGACATCATACATCTAAAGAATGGAATCCAGAATGTTTGATAGCAACCGTTGCTAGGCACCTATATACTAATATGATTAAAAATATGACAGTTTGCAGGCTGTTGATTTGCACTTACAGTAACGTAACACTGTAGTTAGCATAAAATATAGTGAACACAAACCATAGACATGTACTTAAATATATATGAATATAAAAAAAATATATATATATATATATATATATATATATATATATATATATATATACATACATACATTTTTTGAAAGCTGAGTTAAAGCTCTTTTCAAATATGTCTTTATTTATTTCAGAGTTTGTCTCTAACAAATATTACAGTGCTAGAATCCCTAACCCATGAAGAACATAATAAAACTTTATTGTCCATCATGGTGGACAATTGTCTTTGACTCACCAATAAAAGACATACAGTAGACAGAAATGACATAAGATCTATAGAGTCCAAAACTTATTAAAATCATTCTTAAAATACATAAAATACCAAAGTATAAAATATAAGTGCATATTGGTTCCTGTGTGCATGTTGAAGTGTTTAATATGAATTGCACTTGGGATAAAATACTACTTATCAATATTATTTCTATTCTATTGTAATATATTTAATGTCTTTACTGAAATGGCCTTTATTGAACAATGAAAATATATTATAAATATACTTTGTTAAGCTTTATTTATAGGCCTACATGTAATGATGATAATCAATGAGACATAGGGTTTCATTTTAAAGAGAGATCGGTCCTGGACAACAGAACATTACAGTACAACACTGAGTTACAGATATATAATTACATTCTTTTTATTTATGAAATGTGTAAAACTCCATTTTGTGATATGTTGTCAAGGTAAAATATAATAAACTCCAACGACAGTTTAAGATTAATATATTTTTGCTGACAACCAAAACAATACTTCAATCCAAGTCCTTCCTCTGATGGAAAGGTTCAAGTTCTTCTTTGCATACTTTAGGGTGGTGCCCTTAAAACTCTGGTTTGCAATAACTTCATGACACAATTACAGCTTATATTTATATTTTTATTTATTTAATTATTTCACACACACATCACATCACATTACAACACACATAAACACACATTACTAAACTAAAAACTAAACAATCAAAGGAAACTTAACATTACTAAATACAATCAAAGGAAACTTAACATTACTAATAAAATCAAAGGAAACTTAACATTACTAAATAAAATCAAAGGAAACTTAACATTACTAATAAAATCAAAGGAAACTTAACATTACTAATAAAATCAAAGGAAACTTAACATTATAAATAAAATCAAAGGAAACTTAACATTACTAATAAAATCAAAGGAAACTTAACATTACTAATAAAATCAAAGGAAACTTAACATTACTGAATAAAATCAAAGGAAACTTAACATTACTAATAAAATCAAAGGAAACTTAACATTACTAAACTAAATAAAATCAACTCTAAACTAAAACTACTTTCTGAAACACAGAACTTGTCCAACGTTGGCGAGGACGCGTCTGACCACGTTCCTCCTCTTCGGTAGAAGGTGATGCGTGATCGACGCGGCGACACATTTCTGGATGGTCCGATCTTCCATCCTAAAGAGTACGAGGATGTTTGAAGCTTTGCCCCAGATTCTTCTAAGTTTCTTATAAATTAACTTATCCACCTTCTGCAGATGTTCAGTGGTAATTATAAAATCGTCATTTTCGAACTCGGTCCAAATGTACTGGAAGACGCTGTCAGCCATTTCTTGGTTCCAGTCCAGGTTCGGTATTTTGGAGTCTCTGATAACGCGACTCATTAGTTTATCTACGATGATCTTAAGTGACATCTTATACTTCAGTTTGTCGAAGTCTTGCCTCTCACTCTTTTTTGAGCTCCCCCCACTAACCTGATGCCAACCTAATACCCGCCCCTCCCTTTCCTGATCCTCACTCAACACCTTCTCCTCACTTACCCGCCCCTCCCTTTCTCTCTCCTCACTTACCCGCCCCTCCCTTTCTCTCTCCTTACTTTCCCGCTCCTCCCTTTCTCTCTCCTTACTTTCCCTCTCCTTACTTTCCCGCTCCTCCCGTTCCCTCTCCCTACTCAACATCTCCTCCCGTTCCCGCTCCTCTCTGTCTTTCTCTTCCCTTTCCCTTTCTTCCCTTTCCCTCTCTTCCCTTTCCTTCTCTTCCCTTTCCTTCTCTTCCCTTTCCTTCTCTCCACTCCTCACCCTCTCTTCACTCTTTTCTTGTTCTTCCCTTTTTGTTGTCTCTTCACTTATTGGAATGTCTTCCACAGTGACTCCACATAAATGTCTCTTTGTGATTTCATTGCTCACAATAGCATTAACAACCTCGTCCGTATCATCGTTGATCCGAATTTTGTTCCACCACCTCATGAGGCTGAGGAAGCCTCGCACCCGGCCACATACTTCTGTATAAATGTTCTTCTCTTTCTCCAATTTCTTGTCGGTCATGATGCTAACATGACCGTATATCAGGTCGCTAAGATCTTTGGAGAATGATAATTTCTCCTCTTTGGTCGTGGACAGTGTCCTGGAGAGCTCTGTGCCGCTCATTATCGAATTATCCAGGAATGTCTCGATGTCAAAAATGAGCACCTGGGTATCTACATTAGTTAATTTTGTGTTTTGGTATTTGGCCCTCAACTGGGCCACTATCCTGTGAATGAAGGACCTGGCTACGGTCCTCGACAGGAACTCCCTGATTTTGTATTTTACTCTATTTAAGTTCATACTCTGCTCTGTCTCCTCTCTGGCTGACCCTTTAACATTGTGGACTTCTTCCTCTATCAGTCCAGCCACATACGAACCAACCACCTCAATCTTCAGTGATGACTGGATGAGGTCAAACTCCTCCTCTTTCACCTCGTCTAAAAGAGGCTCCAACACTTCTGTCGTTTGACTTTTCAGAACATCTTGGACAACTTTCTCCAAGCTGTCTGATTTGTCTCTTGGTCCCAACAGGTATCGATCTAAATCGTCCATAATGTCGTCCCACTCGTCTTTTACCGCTCTGGACTTGTGGCGCATGGGGATTATGTTTTTTCCTCTTTTTAAACATTCTTTGAACAATTCACTTGCGTAGTGAATCATGTGATTCAGTCTGCGAGGTGGAGTTTCACGTGGTTGTTCTGTAGCGTCCTTTTCTTTGCTCTCCATCACTTCCTTTGACATTAGCTTAGCTAGCTTTTCTGAACTAGCGCTGTGGGCTCCCTCAGGAACCCCCAGAGCCTGCTGGAAAATGTGCATAATAGTTTTGTCCAGTACAACATTTTCCTGATTGATATCAATATCTTTCATTTTTATAAACGCTTGAAAAGCAGTTGACATCACTGACAGTAGTTCAGTGAGCAATTCTGCTATCAACATTTTTGATGCAGTGTCCGGGTTTCCTGATTCAATCAGGTCCCTCTGTTTGACTGTTAACTTCTCAAAAAAGGATGTTATCACCCTGCAAACCTTCTGTACGTCGACGTTCATCATCATTGGTGTGCTTTCCATTGCTATTTTATAGTATGGTTTGATTCCTTGGTAGTAGGATTGATTTGCTTTGAGTTTTGAGAACTGTGCTCGGCTTTGTCTTCACGTACTGGTTTGTGAAAATAGGTTGACTTCATGTGGACGGGCAGTCCTATTTCAATACTCTGTTAATGTCAAGGCTTTGATCCTGGACTAGATTAAAGGATCAAAGTGAAGTCAAAGTGTGACATCACCGTCCTTATGACATCATACATCTAAAGAATGGAATCCAGAATGTTTCATAGCAACCGTTGCTAGGCACCTATATACTAATATGATTAAAAATATGATAGTTTGCAGGCTGTTGATTTGCACTTACAGTAACGTAACACTGTAGTTAGCATAAAATATAGTGAACATAAACCATAGACATGTACTTAAATATATATGAATTAAAAAATATATATATATTTATACATACATTTTGTGAAAGCTGCGTTAAAGCTCTTTTCAAATATGTCTTTATTTATTTCATAGCTTGTCTCTAACAAATATTACAGTGCTAGAATCCCTAACCCATGAAGAACAGAATAAAACTTTATTGTTCATCATGGTTCACAATTGTCTTTGACTCACCAATAAAAGACATACAGTAGACAGAAATGACATAAGATCTATAGAGTCCACAAACTTATTAAAATCATTCTTAAAATACATAAAATACCAAAGTATAAAATATAAGTGCATATTGGTTCCTGTGTGCATGTTGAAGTGTTTAAAATATGAATTGCACTTGGGATAAAATACTTCTTATGAATATTATTTCTATTCTATTGTCATATATTTAATGTCTTTACTGAAATGGGCTTAGTTGAACAATGAAAATATATTATAAATATACTTTGTTAAGCTTTATTTATAGGCCTACATGTAATGATGATAATCAATGAGACACAGGGTTTCATTTTAAAGAGAGATCGGTCCTGGACAACAGAACATTACAGTACAACACTGAGTTACAGATATATAATTACATTTTCTTTTATTTATGAAATGTGTAAAACTTCCATTTTGTGATATTTTGTCAAAGTAAAATATAATAAACTCCAACGACAGTTAAAGATTAATATATTTTTGCTGACAACCAAAACAATACTTCAATCCAAGTCCTTCCTCTGATGGAAAGGTTCAAGTTCTTCTTTGCATACTTTAGGGTGGTGCCCTTAAAACTCTGGTTTGCAATAACTTCATGACACAATTACAGCTTATATTTATATTTTTATTTATTTAATTATTTATTTCACACACACACATCACATACACACATCACATCACACATAAACACACATTACTAAACTAAAAACTAGACAATCAAAGGAAACTTAACATTACTAATAAAATCAAAGGAAACTTAACATTACTAATAAAATCAAAGGAAACTTAACATTATAAATAAAATCAAAGGAAACTTAACATTATAAATAAAATCAAAGGAAACTTAACATTACTGAATAAAATCAAAGGAAACTTAACATTACTAAACTAAATAAAATCAACTCTAAACTAAAACTACTTCCTGAAGCACAGAACTTGTCCAACGTTGGCGAGGACGCGTCTGACCACGTTCCTCCTCTTCGGTAGAAGATGATGCGTGATCGACGCGGCGACGCATTTCTGGATGGTCCGATCTTCCATCCTAAAGAGTACGAGGATGTTTGAAGCTTTACCCCAGATTCTTCTTAGTTTCTTATAAATTAACTTATCCACCTTCTGCAGATGTTCAGTGGTAATTATAAAATCGTCGTGTTCGAACTCGGCCCAAATGTACTGGAAGACGCTGTCAGCCATTTCTTGGTTCCAGTCCAGGTTCGGTATTTTGGAGTCTCTGATAACGCGACTCATTAGTTTATCTACGATGATCTTAAGTGACGTCTTATACTTCAGTTTGTCGAAGTCTTGCCTCTCACTCTTTTTTGAGCTCCCCCCACTAACCTGATGCCAACCTAATACCCGCCCCTCCCTTTCCTGATCCTCACTCAACACCTTCTCCTCACTTACCCGCCCCTCCCTTTCTCTCTCCTTACTTTCCCGCTCCTCCCTTTCTCTCTCCTTACTTTCCCGCTCCTCCCTTTCTCTCTCCTTACATTCCCGCTCCTCCCTTTCTCTCTCCTCCCTTTCTCTCTCCTTACTTTCTCTCTCCTCTCGTTCCCTCTCCCTGCTCAACATCTTCTCCTCCTGTTCCCGCTCCTCTCTGTCTTTCTCTTCCCTTTCCTTCTCTTCCCTTTCCTTCTCTCCACTCCTCACCCTCTCTTCACTCTTTTCTTGTTCTTCCCTTTTTGTTGTCTCTTCACTTATTGGAATGTCTTCCACAGTGACTCCACATAAATGTCTTTTTGTGATTTCATTGCTCACAATAGCAGTAACAACCTCGTCCGTATCATCGTTGATCCGAATTTTGTTCCACCACCTCATGAGGCTGAGGAAGCCTCGCACCCGGCCGCATACTTCTGTATAAATGTTCTTCTCTTTCTCCAATTTCCTGTCGGTCATGATGCTAACATGACCGTATATCAGGTCGCTAAGATCTTTGGAGAATGATAATTTCTCCTCTTTGGTCGTGGACAGTGTCCTGGAGAGCTCTGTGCCGCTCATTATCGAATTGTCCAGGAATGTCTCGATGTCAAAAATGAGCACCTGGGTATCTACATTAGTTAATTTTGTGTTTTGGTATTTGGCCCTCAACTGGGCCACTATCCTGTGAATGAAGGACCTGGCTACGGTCCTCGACAGGAACTCCCTGATTTTGTCTTTTACTCTATTTAAGTTCATACTCTGCTCTGTCTCCTCTCTTGCTGACCCTTTAATACTGTGGACTTCTTCTTCTATCAGTCCAGCCACATACGAACCGACAACCTCAATCTTCAGTGATGACTGGATGAGGTCAAACTCCTCCTCTTTCACCTCGTCTAAAAGAGGCTCCAACACTTCCGTCGTCTGACTTTTCAGAACATCTTGGACAACTTTCTCCAAGCTGTCTGATTTGTCTCTTGGTCCCAACAGGTATCGATCTAAATCGTCCATAATGTCGTCCCACTCGTCTTTTACCGCTCTGGACTTGTGGCGTATGGGGATTATGTTTTTTCCTCTTTTTAAACATTCTTTGAACAATTCACTTGCGTAGTGAATCATATGATTTAGTCTGCGAGGTGGAGTTTCACGTGGTTGTTCTGTAGCGTCCTTTTCTTTGCTCTCCATCACTTCCTTTGACATGAGCTTAGCTAGCTTTTCTGAACTGGCGCTGTGGGCTCCCTCAGGAACCCCCAGAGCCTGCTGGAAAATGTCTATGATAGTTTTGTCCAGTACAACATTTTCCTCATTAATATCAATTTCTTTCAGTTTTATAAATGCTTGAAAAGCAGTTGACATCACTGACAGTAGTTCAGTGAGCAATTCTGCTATCAACATTTTTGATGCAGTGTCCGGGTTTCCTGATTCAATCAGGTCCCTCTGTTTAATTGTTAATTTTTCAAAAAAGGATGTTATCACCCTGCAAACCTTCTGTACGTCTACGTTCATCATGATTGGTGTGCTTTCCATTGCTATTTTATAGTATGGTTTGATTCCTTGGTAGTAGGATTGATTTGCTTTGAGTTTTGAGAACTGTGCTCGGCTTTGTCTTCACGTACTGGTTTGTGAAAATAGGTTGACTTCATGTGGACGGGCAGTCCTATTTCAATACTCTGTTAATATCAAGGCTTTGATCTTGGACTAGATTAAAGGATCAAAGTGAAGTCAAAGTGTGACATCACCGTCCTTATGACATCATACATCTAAAGAATGGACTTCCAGAATGTTTCATAGCAACCGTTGCTAGGCACCGATATACTAATATGATTAAAAATATGACAGTTTGCAGGCTGTTGATTTGCACTTACAGTAATGTAACACTATAGTTAGCATAAAATATAGTGAACATAAACCATAGACATGTACTTAAATATATATGAATAATAAAAAATACATATATATTTATATATATATATATGTACATACACACATATATATACATACATTTTGTGAAAGCTGAGTTAAAGCTCTTTTCAAATATGTCTTTATTTATTTCATAGCTTGTGTCTAACAAATATTACAGTGCTAGAATCCCTAACCCATGAAGAACAGAATAAAACTTTATTGTCCATCATGGTGGACAATTGTCTTTGACTCACCAATAAAACACATACAGTAGACAGAAATGACATAAGATCTATAGAGTCCACAAACTCCTTAAAATCATTCTTAAAATACATAAAATACCAAAGTATAAAATATAAGTGCGTATTGGTTCCTGTGTGCATGTTGAAGTGTTTAAAATATGAATTGCACTTGGGATAAAATACAATTTATGAATATTATTTCTATTCTATTGTCATATATTTAATGTCTTTACTGAAATGGCCTTTGTTGAATAATGAAAATATATTATAAATATACTTTGTTAAGCTTTATTTATAGGCCTACATGTAATGATGATAATCAATGAGACACAGGGTTTCATTTTAAAGAGAGATCGGTCCTGGACAACAGAACATTACAGTACAACACTGAGTTACAGATATATAATTACATTTTCTTTTTTATTTATGAAATGTGTAAAACTTCCATTTTGTGATATTTAGTCAAGGTAAAATATAATAAACTCCAACGACAGTTAAAGATTAATATATTTTTGCTGACAACCAAAACAATACTTCAATCCAAGTCCTTCCTCTGATGGAAAGGTTCAAGTTCTTCTTTGCATACTTTAGGGTGGTGTCCTTAAAACTCTGGTTTGCAATAACTTCATGACACAATTACAGCTTATATTTATATTTTTATTTATTTAATTATTTCACACACACACACACACACACACACACCACATACATCACACACATCACAACACACATAAACACACATTACTAAACTAAAAACTAAACAATCAAAGGAAACTTAACATTATAAATAAAATCAAAGGAAACTTAACATTATAAATTAAATCAAAGGAAACTTAACATTACTAATAAAATCAAAGGAAACTTAACATTACTAATAAAATCAAAGGAAACTTAACATTACTAATAAAATCAAAGGAAACTTAACATTACTAATAAAATCAAAGGAAACTTAACATTACTAATAAAATCAAAGGAAACTTAACATTACTAATAAAATCAAAGGAAACTTAACATTACTAAACTAAATAAAATCAACTCTAAACTAAAACTACTTCCTGAAGCACAGAACTTGTCCAACGTTGGCGAGGACGCGTCTGAACACGTTCCTCCTCTTCGGTAGAAGATGATGCGTGATCGACGCGGCGACACATTTCTGGATGGTCCGATCTTCCATCCTAAAGAGTACGAGTATGTTTGACGCTTTGCCCCAGATTCTTCTAAGTTTCTTATAAATTAACTTATCCACCTTCTGCAGATGTTCGGTGGTAATTATAAAATCGTCGTTTTCGAACTCGGCCCAAATGTACTGGAAGACGCTGTCAGCCATTTCTTGGTTCCAGTCCAGGTTCGGTATTTTGGAGTCTCTGATAACGCGACTCATTAGTTTATCTACGATGATTTTAAGTGACATCTTATACTTCAGTTTGTCGAAGTCTTGCCTCTCACTCTTTTTTGAGCTCCCCCCACTAACCTGATGCCAACCTAATACCCGCCCCTCCCTTTCCTGATCCTCACTCAACACCTTCTCCTCACTCATCTTGGACTAGATTAAAGGATCAAAGTGAAGTCAAAGTGTGACATCACCGTCCTTATGACATCATACATCTAAATAATGGACTTCCAGAATGTTTCATAGCAACCGTTGCTAGGCACCTATATACTAATATGATTAAAAATATGACAGTTTGCAGGCTGTTGATTTGCACTTACAGTAACGTAACACTGTAGTTAGCATAAAATATAGTGAACATAAACCATAGACATGTACTAAAATGAATGAAAGAAACATACAAGCATGCCATGTTTGTCTACATGTTGTTTTAATAAATCTTCATATATATATATATATTTATATACATACATTTTGTGAAAGCTGAGTTAAAGCTCTTTTCAAGTATGTCTATTTATTTCATAGCTTGTCTCTAACAAATATTACAGTGATCTGAAGTCTGCTGACCAGCGTTGTAGAATCACAGCAGCATGAGGACAGAGTATGCACAGACAGTATGGAGATTTGAATGGGAGAGGAACAAGGTGCACATGTGGGTCCGCAGATCAAGAAGTATAAAACATAGCCAGACCAAATTACACACATCTATAGATGAGACTTGTGGCTACATGTTGACGTTTGAATGGACTCTGTAGCTGAAAGTATGCAGGAATAATGTATATATTTTGAAATGCCTGAAAAATCGTTGAAAAATGTAAAAGGCAAAATGTGCACTTCCTGTTGGATTTAGGTCAGGGTCATCAGTGCGTGATTTGTACGTCTTGATAAGACAAATAATTGAGTTTTGGTTTGATCTCTCTACGACATTCCTATCAGGCATAGTGGCCATTTTAAACGATAATAAAATGTTAAATGTAAGTAAATGATGATACAATGTTAATAAATGTTAGTAAATGATATTAAAATGTTAATAAACGTTAGTAAATGATATAATAGCCTGTTTGAGTAATATCATGTATCATGTGACTGTGTTGCAGGCGGAGATGAGAGCAGCTGTGTTTCTGGCCATGGAGGAGCAGGACCGACTGGAGGTGAAACTTTACTGATGTTTAAACACTGAATCAAACAAGAAAAGAAACGGATCAGTATCGCATTATAACGGATAGTTTCTTATTATAACATAAAAGCTTTCACGTTATACAGTCTATGGTTATAACGTTATAATGTTTATAGTTATTAGGTCTGGGACGATCCGCGGTCAGATCGTTTTTTGGCGTTTGGAGGGTTGCCAGGAGAGTTTTGTACATTAAGACATGAAGAGATGTTTCTGGAGGAAATCCATGACTGATAGAGAAGCCCCGTTTACTAACAGACCTACAATCCACTTTCTCTCTTCTCTTCTCTCAGTGCAGGTAGACTGTCAGCCAGCGTCTCTTTGATCTGAACCGACTCAGCCCGTTTGCTCATGCTTCGTTCAATAGAGCAAATAAATATAGTTTTAATGTGGAACTATTGAAATGTTCACACAAGGCCTTTCATAACTTCCTACAGTGCTGCAGGTTAAAAGTTAATGTCAGCAACACGTCTCCGGCTCGTCACGTGATGCTTAACATTAAAAATAGGCCTAATGTTATAACGTCAAATAACAAAAACCAAAGTGCCAAGGACACGCGACCCCTGCTGATGTAATCGTGTATTTGCGATCTAGAGCAATGACTATCTACAAGTTAACATTTAGAGGCAATCACACAGCCCTGATTGTTCTAACATGAAACGTTTCACGTCATAATGTGATAAATTGGTCTCAGGCGGAGGTGGACCCGGTTCATCAGGCTGTGGACCCGGTTCATCAGGCTGTGGACCCGGTTCATCAGGTTGTGGACCCGGTTCATCACGTTGTGGGCCCGGTTCATCAGGCTGTGGACCCGGTTCATCAGGCCGTGGACCCGGTTCATCACCAAAGCCCAAAACACGGATCAACCCGAGCATGAAGTAGAAGTTGATCACATCCCGTAAATGAGTCATATTCCTCCATTAATCCGTTCTCCACACAGCGTTTCCTCACGACGTGAAACATTTATGTCATCATGTTATAACAGGAAAGGTTTTATGTTATAACCAGAAACTATCCCGTTATAACGTGAAACGTGATACTGATCCGTTATTTTCCTGGTGTGGCAGTAATACGCTTCCGTTGAATCAAAGTAATTTAAACTAAATATAAACTTTGTTCTTCGTTTCCCTCCAGAACAAAACTCCTCTGGTGAATGAAAACCTGAAGAAATGTCTGAACAGTAAAGACGGTGAGTCTCTTCCTGCTTCCTGCTTTACTGTTAATAACTAATAATGAGACTTTATTGTTTTATCATCATTAGTTTATTTCTTCATGTTTCTGGAGTCCATGCAGTTTCTGTTCTTCACCTGCGGGGGGCGCTGTTGTTCCACCAACTGATCCAATACCAGTTTATAATCTGTTTATTACTGTAGTACAGTTAGAGGTACTAGTACTTTACCGTAGTAAAGTTAGAGGTACTAGTACTTTACCGTAGTACAGTTAGAGGTACTAGTACTTTACTGTAGTACAGTTTAGAGGTACTAGTACTTTACTGTAGTACAGTTAGAGGTACTAGTACTTTACCGTAGTACAGTTAGAGGTACTAGTACTATACTGTAGTACAGTTTAGAGGTACTAGTACTTTACTGTAGTACAGTTAGAGGTACTAGTACTTTACTGTAGTACAGTTAGAGGTACTAGTACTTTACTGTAGTACTGTTTAAGGTACTAGTACTTTACTGTAGTACAGTTAGAGGTACTAGTACTTTACTGTAGTACAGTTTGAGGTACTAGTTCTTTACTGTAGTACAGTTAGAGGTACTAGTATTTTACTGTAGTACTTTTAGAGGTACTAGTACTTTACTGCAGTACAGTTAGAGGTACTAGTACTTTACTGTAGTACTTGTAGAGGTACTAGTACTTCAGTGTGTCTCTGTCTGCAGGTCGGCTGGTCGCTGGTCTCATCGTTGACTTCCTGCAGGTGTTTAATCTGGACTTCAGTCTGTCTGTGTTCCAGCCGGAGATCAACTCAGTGAGTCAATACTGACCAATACTGATGACTGATTCATGATCGTGTGTGTGTGTGTGTGTGTGTGTGTGTGTGTGTGTGTGTATAATGTGTATTGTGTAGATATTGTGTATAATGTGTGTGTATTGTGTATAATGTGTGTATATTGTGTATAATGTGTGTATATTGTGTGTATTGTGTATATTGTGTATTGTGTGTGTGTAGCTGAACGGTCTGGACAGTCGGGACTCGGTCTGCAGAGATTTGTGTCTGAGCGAGTCGGAGCTGAACAGGAAGAGTCCTCTGCTGCTGGAGCTGGTCAGGAGGGGGCGCCACCGAGACCAGAGCGCCGTCTCCCAGGTAACCAATCAACCAATCACATGATCAATACCTGCCTGAGGTAACCAATCACATCCACTGATCAAATAAAAATAAATCACCAAACACAGGAAGTCATTTAAAAACAGGAAGTCAGGAAACGCTATCATAACAGCATAACAGCTACTGTCATCTTCTTTTAGCTGTGTGTGTGTTTATTGTCTTAAAAACACAAATGGAGAAACAGCTGTAATCTAATTTTACATATATATATATAATAATACACACACACACA
>NC_070594.1:1561525-1566525 GCF_027409825.1 Scomber japonicus | reverse complement strand
TAAACTAACATTAAACTTATTAAACTAACATTTAACTAACATTTAACTCTATAAACTAACATTAAACTAACATTAAACTCAATAAACTAACATTAAACTAACATTAAACTCTATAAACTAACATTAAACTAACATTAAACTCAATAAACTAACATTAAACTAACATTAAACTCAATAAACTAACATTAAACTAACATTAAACTCATTAAACTAACATTAAACTAACATTAAACTCTTAATTAAAGTCACAGTTTAATGTTTAAAGCTTAATAACTGAAGGTCTGAAGCAAAGTTCATCAATACTAACTGTGATATATGTATTATTAAATATTTATTACATATTTATTATTTCTAGTTATTAATATTTATTATAGTTATTTAATGTCTGTTTGCTGTCACGCTGCTTCAGAGCTCATATTTGACTCCCAGCAGGAAGCGGTGACAGATTGAATGATTGGTAGAGATTCAGGTTGAATATCAGCAGCTCAGATCGAGGTGATAAACGCTGCGGTCGCCATGGTGATAAGCGCTGCGGTTGTCACGTTGGCTGATTTCTGATAAACTGCTGCAGGTCATCGTAAGGTCACACAAACCTGCTTCATTACATACAGTTATTAATAAAGAATTCATTTAAAACTTCATTTATACCAGAAAAGCAAAGTTTAGTGTTTCTGAGATGTTTGAAATCTTAAGAGTTTATTTAATATAAATAAATTAGGGCTGTCAAACGATTATTTTTTTTAATCGAGATTAATCACAGAGTTTCCATAGTTAATCGTGATTAATGGCGTTTTGAATGTCATGTTTAAAATCCTGTTATTTTCCATTTGAAGGCAGTTTTAAGCCCATAATGTAAAGCATTTCTTACCAGAGTGTCTTAACTGGGAATCAATCACGGCTCTGCTGCGACTCCCACACTCCAAAATGGTCCTTTGGTGGAGCTGAGGCTGGCTTGGCTGCACCTGGGTGTTTAGCGTGGAGGTGCTAACTCAAACTCCACGTACTCCGGTGGTAGTTAAACTCCGTTTGACACAGGTTGCATTTTACTTTTGACTTGTCAACTGAAGCGTCTGGAAGTGTTTTAAAGTTAAACAAGCCGTTCAAAAGTCCAGTAGCTCTCTTACTTTCCATCAGCGCGGTAGGTTTACTGCAGGAGGCCACTTCAAAGCATAGCGCTACAGCTAGAGGAGCCGTCTACGGGGGAGTAGAAGGGACAAAAAGGCTTGCTACATTAAAATGAGATTTTAAAAAATTAACGCGTTATGGATTGTATTAATCTAATCACAATTAATGCATTAACGCTGCCAGCCCTAAAATAAATATATATTTAATATAGTGTTTATTTGCTTAATATCTTTATATAACATTAATAAATATGTATGTATTTACTCTACATGAAATAATATATATCAAATAAACTCCATATTCATAATAATAATTTAATATATATTTATTTAATGTAGATTTTATTTAATATATTCTGTCAGAAGCTGTAATGTCTGAATGTTAAATGGTTGATTTTAATTTTAAATAAATGATAAATTATTTTAAATTTTGATGCACACGGACAAAAAAAAAGAAAAGAAATTTAAAATACTATAAAAGTTTTAATAACTTCCTGTTTGGTGTTTTAATGCCTTCCTCTTCCTCTGGCGCAGGAACCGTCTCAGAAACAGATCTCAGCCGCCAGGAAAACGTTCGACGTCCACGACAAGGTGAGCGACCGCGAGCTGTGACATCATCGGCTTCTGTCCAATCATAGCCGGGCTCGTTAACACATCCGTTTGTTTGTTTGTTTTTTCAGAATAAGAGCGGCTCGGTTTTAAAGGACGACCTGAAGTCTGTTTTCACTGATCTGTTCCCCAGTCTGAACAAGTGAGTCTTCAAAATAAAACCACTGTAATATGCATATCTGAACAAGTGAGCCTTCAAAATAAAACAACTGTAATATGCATATCTGAACAAGTGAGCCTTCAAAATAAAACGACTGTGATATAACTAATGAATGAACGAGCTGCTCTGATTGGCTCCTGCAGGAACATGTTGGAGAGATTCGTAGCTGACGAACTCAAAGCTGCCGATAAGAGCTTCAGTAAAAGTGAGTTTTAATAATGCTTTTATTTTGTAGGGGAGGGGTTGAACCTCTCAGCTGCTTTATTTCACACGTTAATAACGTTAATAATCTTCAGTGTGTGTTTGTGTTCACAGCTGTGGACTTTCAGCTGTTTCTGGGAATCTACAGACGACTCTTCACTCAGTGCAGAAGTGTGGTGAGACTCATTTAATCTCATTTAATCTCATTCAATCTCATTCAATCTCATTTAATCTCATTCAATCTCATTCAATCTCATTCAATCTCACAACAGCAACAACACCGATAGTGATAAAATAATCCACAGCTTCTTTCCAACAGCTGTGGATTATTTTCTCTACTCAACACACACACACACACACACACACACACACACACACACACACACACACACACACACACACACACACTTGCCTGCATTTGAGCAAATATATATAGAGTATCAATACTAGCTCGCCGCTAGCTCAGTTAACTGGCAAAACAGACAGACAGGAATTAGCCAATCACAAAAAAGTAGCTCAGTTTCTGCCCAGCAACAGGTTGCTAAGGCCCTACGGTTGCTAAGGGCAGCTAAGGCCCTACGGTTGCTAAGGGCAGCTAAGGCCGTACGGTTGCTAAGGGCAGCTAAGGCCCTACGGTTGCTACGGCGATGTGAGAATCTGCTAGGAAATTATCGAAATGCACCCAGAATTAGGTTTCTGACAAGGTCCCGAACAATTACAAACTGTGAGAAAACCGTAACTCCTGTCCAAAAACCGAAAACACCGTGAGAGACACAGAAGCCGGCAGATTCTGACAGTGTTTATTTTATTCACATATTCCTTAAAATGAGCGAGTAAACTCAGTGCGAAGACAGAGTGAGATTCTTTTGAAAAAAGAAGACGATTACATTAGAGTCAGTGGGGAGCGAGACAGGTATTGCCACCGGTCTCGGCCCCCCCGTTTAAATTTTGTGCAGACTCGCCTGTCAAAGTCACATTTTATGAATCCCAACACCTATGTCTACATTTTGACAAAAAATGATTTGTCTCCTTTTTACGGTTTGGCCGTGAGCTCGAGTTAAAAATAAAAATGAAGGTTATGAATTACTGCTTCTCACACTCAAGCTAACTGCCGCTTCCACTCTAACTTTGAAGAAAAAGTGATTTCCACTCCTCGTTTGACTGCTCATAGTTTGAAAAGTTTACATGTTATGTAAAACAGTTTGGTATTTTTCCAGAGAGGACAAGTTTTCCTCCGTTTTAAAGTTTTAATCGCGTTTCTACGTGCATGTATGAGAGAGCTAGGTGACTCAGAAAAAAGGTGAAATTTTGTGGGTTTTTCAAACAATTCCCATTCATTTCCAATGGAGAATTATTCCCGTTTTTTTGGGACTAACTTTGGGAAAAATTGGAATTTCAACACCAGAAGTCGTAGCACCTCTTTCCCGATCGAGCCACACGCCTTGATGTATATATTGTCGGGGTTTTCTCAAAGCTGAGGGATGAGTTAAGTGCCGAAATTTGGCGGAAGAAGAATAAAAAGTATGGAGAGGATTAGTAGACGCTTCAGAGGCACTAATGAGTAACTAGTATAATAACTAAAACACATGAAGTTGGTGTTGCTGCCATCAGTCGATATTCGTGTCAATGAGCTGCTGCTGTTTCTGTTCAGGTTGTTCAGGAGTCTGATGACGTCACTCCGAGTCGGACAGAGGAGCGAGTCGGCTCTCCTCCGGTCAGTAAGGTAACGCACCGCTCACCCGTCCATGCTGGAAACACGAGTTCAGCTTCCTCTCAGGAGACGCTCACATTTCTGCCTCCATCACAGAGTTCAGTCTGAAGCACAGAGTCACTGACAGAGTCACAGACAGAGTCACAGACAGTGTGATGTATGACATGATTTCATTTCTCTTTGAGTTCAAACTTAAAGAGAAATGAAACTTTTGAACTTCTAAAACTGATTATCAGGAAACGAGGCTAGGAAGATCAAATGTCTAATGACTCATTACTGTCAGCAGGGTTAAGGTTAATCAGGTACGCAGTAGAGTGATGTCACAGGCGGGAGGATGATGTTACAGGTGGGAGGATGATGTCACAGGTGGGTAGATGATGTCACAGGCAGTAGAGTGATGTCACAGGCGGGGAGGATGATGTCACAGGCGGGGAGGATGATGTCACAGGCGGGGAGGATGATGTCACAGGTGGGGAGGATGATGTCACAGGTGGGGAGGGGGATGTCACAGGTGGGTAGATGATGTCACAGGCGGGAGGGGGATGTCACAGGTAGGAGGGGGATGTCACAGGTGGGTAGATGATGTCACAGGTGGGTGGATGATGTCACAGGTGGGAGGGTGATGTCACAGGTGGGAGGGTGATGTCACAGGTGGGAGGGGGATGTCACAGGTGGGAGGATAATGTCACAGGTGGGTAGATGATGTCACAGGTGGGAGGATAATGTCACAGGTGGGTAGACGATGTCACAGGCAGTAGAGTGATGTCACAGGTGGGTAGATGATGTCACAGGTGGGAGGGGGATGTCACAGGTGGGAGGATGACGTCACAGGTGGGAGGATGACGTCACAGGTGGGAAGATGATGTCACAGGCAGTAGAGTGATGTCACAGGTGGGAGGGGGATGTCACAGGTGGGAGGGGGATGTCACAGGTGGGTAGATGATGTCACAGGCAGTAGAGTGATGTCACAGGTGGGAGGGGGATGTCACAGGTGGGAGGGGGATGTCACAGGTGGGTAGATGATGTCACAGATAGGAGGGTGATGTCACAGGCGGGAGGATAATGTCACAGGTGGGTAGATGACGTCACAGGCGGGAGGGTGACGTCACAGGCGGGAGGATGACGTCACAGGCGGGAGGATGATGTCACAGGTGGGAGGATGACGTCACAGGCGGGAGGATGACGTCAGTGTCTC
>NC_070594.1:1524025-1556525 GCF_027409825.1 Scomber japonicus | reverse complement strand
CTCCTCCTGTCCTCCTCTTCCTCCTCCTCTCCTCCTCCTGTCCTCCTCCTCTCCTGCTCCTCCTCCTGTGCGTCTCCTCGCCTTCGTCCCTCTGAGGAAGGACAGTCTCAGCGTGTCCGTCGTCTCCTCCATGAAACGAGGCAAAAGTCTCAACGAGTGAGTCTCCTCGTCCTCCTCCTGCTCCTCTTCCTCCTCCTGTCCTCTCCTCTTCCTCCTCCTGTCCTCCTCTCTTCCTCCTCTCCTCTTCCTCCTCCTGTCCTCTCCTCTTCCTCCTCCTGTCCTCCTCTCTTCCTCCTCTCCTTCTCCTCTTCCTCCTCCTCCTCCTCCTCCTCCTCCTCCTCTCCTCTTCCTCCTCCTGTCCTCCTCTCTTCCTCCTCCTCCTCTTCCTCCTCCTCCTCCTCCTCCTCCTCCTCCTCTTCCTCCTCCTCCTCCTGTCCTCTTCCCCCTCCTCCTCCTGTCCTCTTCCTCCTCCTCCTCTTCTCCTCTTCCTCCTCCTCCTCTCCTCTTCCTCCTCCTCCTCCTCCTCTCCTCTTCCTCCTCCTCCTCCTGTCCTCTTCCCCCTCCTCCTCCTTTCCTCTTCCTCCTCCTCCTCTCCTCCTCCTCCTCCTCTCCTCCTCTCCTCTCCTCCTCTCCTCCTCCTCTCCTCTCCTCCTCCTCCTGTCCTCCTCTCCATCCGATCAGAGCGCTCAGGTCTGCTCACACATTCTGAACTTTTATAATAAAATAAATTTTAATGTTCAGAGAAATAAAACTGAAACCTCCTCAGCTCAATAAACAGAGACAAACCTGAATATGATATTTGCAGGTTTGGAAGTTTTATTGTAAATGTCAGTTATATATATTTAGTTATATTTATATTTATATATTTTATAGTTTATATGTTTATATGTTTAGTTCTCAGTTTGGATCTTTAAGTTTTTAAAGTTTAGAAACAAACCTGACTGAAACTTTGACTTTTCTGTTTTTCTCTCTTGTGCCTTTCTTCCTTTTCCTCTTCCTCCTTTACTTCCTCCTCCTCTTCCTCTTCCCTCTCTTCTTCCTTCATTTCCTCTTCCTCCTGCTCCTCCTCTTCCTCCTTTTCCTCTTCCTCCTTTACTTCTTCCTTTACCTCTTCTTCTTCTTCTTCTTCTTCTTCTTCTTCCTCCTTTACTTTCTCCTCCTCTTCCTCCTTTTCTTCTTCTTCTTCCTCCTTCACTTCCTCGTCTTCCTCCTTCATTTCCTCCTCTACTTCCTCCTCCTCTTCCTCCTTTACTTCCTCCTCCTCCTCCTCCTCTTCCTCCTTTACCTCTTCTTCTTCTTCTTCTTCCTCTTCTTCCTCCTCCTCCTCTTCCTCCTGCTCCTCCTTTTCTTCTTCTTCTTCCTTCTCTTCCTCCTCCCCCCTTCCTCCTCTTCCTCCTCCTCCTCCTTTTCCTTTTCCTCCTCCTCTTCCTCAGTCTGTCTGCTCTGGCTGATGATGATGATCTCTCTGAACAGAGTCACAGCTCTGAGCCCAGCTGCAGGTGTGTCTGTGAGGATTAACCGATCATTGATTAACTCATTATTCATTACTGATTAACTGATTATATGTTGACAAGCTCAATGAACCAAATGTAAGGTTTGACAGTTTTGTGTTTGTATCTCAGGAAGATGGAAACATCTGGAGCCAGAGAGAGTCCAGCAGGATCCCTGTCTGAGGGCCGAGGAGGAGGAGGAAGTGAAGGAGGAAGAGGAGCAGGAGCAGGAAGTGAAGGAGGAAGAGGAGCAGGAGCAGGAAGTGAAGGAGGAAGAGGAGGAGGAGGAAGCATCAGCACATCAGATCTGAGCCACAGCAGGAACGGTGAGTTTAATAATGGTTCTTTATATCAGAGGAGTTTGATCTGATGTGGGCCGGATCATTAAAAAGATGGAAGGAAGGAAAGAAGGAAGGAAATAAGGAAATAAGAAGGGAAGGAAGGAAAGACAGGAGGAAGGAGGGAAGAAAGGTAGGAAAGAGAGATAGTGAAGGATTCCAGTGAAGGACGGACAGACAGAAGTAAGGAAGGAAGGACAGATTGAAGGAAGGACAGATTGAAGGAAGGACAGATTGAAGGAAGGAAGGAAGGAAGAATGGAAGGAAGGACAGATGGAAGGAAGGACAGAAGGAAGGAAGGAAGGAAGGAAGGAAGGACAGATTGAAGGGAGGAGAGAAGGAAGAAAGGAAGGAAGGACAGATGGAAGGAAGGACAGAAGGAAGAAAGGAAAGAAGGACAGATTGAAGGAAGGACAGAAGGAAGGAAGGAAGGAAGGACAGATTGAAGGAAGGACAGAAGGAAGAAAGGAAGGAAGGACAGATTGAAGGAAGGACAGAAGGAAGAATGGAAGGAAGGACAGATTGAAGGAAGGACAGAAGGAAGTAAGGAAGGAAGGACAGATGGAAGGAAGGACAGATGGAAGGAAGGAAAGAAGGAAGAAAGGAAGGAAGGACAGATTGAAGGAAGGACAGAAGGAAGAATGGAAGGAAGGACAGAAGGAAGGAAGGAAGGAAGGACAGATTGAAGGAAGGAAGGAAGGACAGATTGAAGGAAGGAAGGAAGGACAGATGGAAGGAAGGACAGAAGGAAGATTGGATAGAAAGAAGGAACAAAGAAAGGAATTAAGGAAGGACAGATGGACGGAAGGACTGAAGGAAGGAAGGAATTAAGGAAGGACAGAAGGAAGGTAGGAAGAAAGGAAAAGAACACAGGAAGGAAAGTGGGCCGGATTGCACCCCTCGGCGGGCCGTATCTGGCCCGCGGGCCTCATGTTTGACCCCCCTGGTTTATATGAATGTAGGTTTTCTCTCTGCAGCATCGTCTTCCTCCTCCTTCTTCACTTCTTCCCGCTCCTCCTCCCCCCTTTCTCCTCCTCTTCCTCCTCTTCCTCTTCCTCCTTTACTTCCTCCTCCTCTTCCCCCTCCTCCTTCACTTCCTCCTCCTCCTCCTCTTCCTCCTGCTCCTCCTCTTCCTCCATTTCCTCTTCTTCTTCTTCTTCTTCTTCTTTTTCTTTTTCTTCCTCTTCCTCCTTCATTTCCTGCTCCTCTTCCTCCTTTACGTCCTCCTCCTCTTTCTCCTTTACATCCTCCTCCTCTTCCTCCTCCTCTTTCACTTCCTCCTGCTCCTCCTTTTCCTCATCTTCTTCTTCTTCTTCTTCTTCTCCCTCCTTCTCTTCCTCCTTCACTTCCTCCTCTTCCTCCTTTACTTTTGTGTTTATATGGACGTAGGTTTTCTTTGATGTCAGAAGCTTTTTTTTCTCTGCAGCATCGAACTCACGAGAAAAAGGATTCAAAGACTCGAAGACGCTGAATGAGAAAACTGGATCTCTGCATTTAGGTACGAAGCAAACCTCAGCTTCACCCAAACCCGCCAGCTTCACCCTAACCCGTCAGCTTCACCCTAACCCGCCAGCTTCACCCTAACCCGTCAGCTTCACCCTAACCCGTCAGCTTCACCCAAACCCGCCAGCTTCACCCTAACCCGTCAGCTTCACCCTAACCGTCAGCTTCACCCTAACCCGTCAGCTTCACCCAAACCCGCCAGCTTCACCCTAACCCGTCAGCTTCACCCTAACCCGTCAGCTTCACCCTAACCCGTCAGCTTCACCCTAACCCGCCAGCTTCACCCAAACCCGCCAGCTTCACCCAAACCCGCCAGCTTCACCCTAACCCGTCAGCTTCACCCTAACCCGTCAGCTTCACCCTAACCCGCCAGCTTCACCCAAACCCGTCAGCTTCACCCAAACCCGCCAGCTTCACCCTAACCCGCCAGCGTCACCCTAACCCGCCAACTTCACCCAAGCCCGCCAGTTTCACCCAAACCCGCCAGCTTCACCCAAACCCGTCAGCTTCACTCTAACCGTCAGCTTCACCCAAACCCGCCAGCTTCACCCTAACCCGTCAGCGTGTCCCAAACCCGCCAGCTTCACCCTAACCCGCCAGCTTCACCCAAACCCGTCAGCTTCACCCAAACCCGCCAGCTTCACCATAACCCGCCAGCGTCACTCTAACCCGTCAGCTTCAGTCTGAACCTGCCGACGTTTCACACATTCAAACTTTAAGTGTTTAAATGTTTGTTTCCACAGACGATGACGTTGAATATGACGACGACTTCAACAGGTGAGACTTTAACTGACCGAAAAATGTCTAAGTGGTGTAACCATAATCACTTTGGAAGGGAAGGAAAGAAGGGATGGAGGGAGGAAGGAAGGGAGGAAGGAAAGAAGAAAGAAAGGGAGGGAGGGAGGAAGGAAGGAAGGAAGGGAGGGAGCGAGGAAGGGAGGGAGGAAAGGAAGGAAGGGAGGGAGGAATGAAGAAAGGAAGGAAAGAAGGAAAGAAGGAATAAAGGAAGGAAGGGAGGAAGGAAGGAAGGAAGGAAGGAAGGAGAATATATTAGGGAATCATTGAACTGGGCGTAACGTCCATGCTGTCTTGCTGCGGAGTTCAGTCTGAATTTATCTATAACCTTCGTGTCGTCCTCCCTTCCTTCCTTCCTCCCTTCCTTTCTTCCTCCTTTCCATCCTTCCCTCCCTTCCTTCCTTCTTCTCTTTCTTCCTTCCTCCCTTCCTCCCTTCCCTTCCTTCCTTCCACCCTTCCTTCATTGAACTGGGCGTAACCTCCATGATGTCTTGCTGCGGAGTTCAGTCTGAATTTATCTATAACCTTTGTGTCGTCCACCCTTCCTTCCTTCCTCCCTTCCTTCCTCCTTTCCATCCTTCCCTCCCTTCCTTCCTTCTTCTCTTTCTTCCTTCCCTTCCTTCCTTCATTGAACTGGGCGTAACCTCCATGATGTCTTGCTGCGGAGTTCAGTCTGAATTTATCTATAACCTTTGTGTCGTCCTCCCTTCCTTCCTTCCTTCCTTCCTTCCTTCCTTCCTCCTTTCCATCCTTCCCTCCCTTCCTTCCTTCTTCTCTTTCTTCCTTCCTCCCTTCCTTCCTTCCCTTCCTTCCTTCCACCCTTCCTTCATTGAACTGGGCGTAACCTCCATGATGTCTTGCTGCGGAGTTCAGTCTGAATTTATCTATAACCTTTGTGTCGTCCACCCTTCCTTCCTTCCTCCCTTCCTTCCTCCTTTCCATCCTTCCCTCCCTTCCTTCCTTCTTCTCTTTCTTCCTTCCCTTCCTTCCTTCATTGAACTGGGCGTAACCTCCATGATGTCTTGCTGCGGAGTTCAGTCTGAATTTATCTATAACCTTTGTGTCGTCCTCCCTTCCTTCCTTCCTTCCTTCCTTCCTTCCTTCCTCCTTTCCATCCTTCCCTCCCTTCCTTCCTTCTTCTCTTTCTTCCTTCCTCCCTTCCTTCCTTCCCTTCCTTCCTTCCACCCTTCCTTCATTGAACTGGGCGTAACCTCCATGATGTCTTGCTGCGGAGTTCAGTCTGAATTTATCTATAACCTTTGTGTCGTCCTCCCTTCCTTCCTTCCTCCCTTCCTTCCTTCCTCCTTTCCATCCTTCCCTCCCTTCCTTCCTTCTTCTCTTTCTTCCTTCCTCCCTTCCTCCCTTCCCTTCCTTCCTTCCACCCTTCCTTCATTGAACTGGGCGTAACTTCCATGATGTCTTGCTGCGGAGTTCAGTCTGAATTTATCTATAACCTTTGTGTCGTCCTCCCTTCCTTCCTTCCTTCCTCCTTTCCATCCTTCCCTCCCGTCCTTCCTTCCTCCCTTCCTTCCTTCCACCCTTCCTTCATTGAACTGGGCGTAACCTCCATGATGTCTTGCTGCGGAGTTCAGTCTGAATTTATCTATAAAACCAACAAAAACACTAAATGTACATTTTAACAAACCTGATGCTGCTTTTAAATCTAGTTTAACTGATTTATGGATTCATCATCTCACCAACACTTATTACTACTGACCCTTCCTTCCTTCCTCCCCTCCATCCTTCCTTCCTTCCTTCCTTCCTTCCTCTCTTCCATCCTTCATTCTTCCCTCCCCTTTTTCCTTCTTCTTTCCTCCCTTCCTCCCTCCTTTCCTTCCTTCTCCCTCTCTTCCATCCTTCCCTCCTTCCTCCTTCCCTCCCTTCCTTCCTTCCTTCCTTCTTCCCTTCCTTCGTCCCTTCCTTCGTCCCTTCCTTCCTTCCTTCCTTCCTTGATTGAACTGGGCGTATGATGATGTCTTGCTGCGGAGTTCAGTCTGAATTTTTCTCCTCCTCCTTTCTCCTTCCTCCTTTCCTTCCTTCTTCCTCCCTCCTTTCCTTCCTTCTTCCTTCCTTCTTCTCTCCCTCCCTTCCTTCCTTACATCCTTAACTCGAGGACAACAGGAGGGTTAAACAGTCAAACATGATTGTAGAGAAATAAAGTGAAATGTGTTTCTGTGTGTTTGCTGCAGTCATCGCTCCGACCTGTCGAGGAGCGAGCTGAGCATCGGCGAGGAGATCGAGGAAGTTTCCATCGAGGGACCGGATCACAGCGACAAGGTGACGATGACCGGAGAGCATTTCAAAATGAAACTCCTTCCTGTCTCTGCTCTGCGTTTAACGACGTTTGTCTTCCTGCAGTTTGACGAGTCGACTCAGGACCTGAGCGTCTCTCAGCTGAGTCACAGTCACGCCGACTACATGGAGGAAGTGTCCTGAAGCTCCCATCATGCACCTCTCTGGTTCCTGAAGCTCCCACCATGCACCTCTCTGGTTCCTGAAGCTCCCAACATGCACCTCTCTGGTCCCTGAAGCTCCCAACATGCACCTCTCTGGTCCCTGAAGCTCCCAGCATGCACCTCTCTGGTTCCTGAAGCTCCCAACATGCACCTCTCTGGTCCCTGAAGCTCCCATAATGCACCTCTCTGGTTCCTGAAGCTCCCACCATGCACCTCTCTGGTCCCTGAAGCTCCCACCATGCACCTCTCTGGTCCTGAAGCTCCCAGCATGCACCTCTCTGGTCCCTGAAGCTCCCACCATGCACCTCTCTGGACCTGAAGCTCCCAGCATGCACCTCTCTGGTCCCTGAAGCTCCCAGCATGCACCTCTCTGGTCCCTGAAGCTCCCAACATGCACCTCTCTGGTTCCTGAAGCTCCCAGCATGCACCTCTCTGGTCCCTGAAGCTCCCACCATGCACCTCTCTGGTCCCTGAAGCTCCCATCATGCACCTCTCTGGTTCCTGAAGCTCCCAGCATGCACCTCTCTGGTCCCTGAAGCTCCCACCATGCACCTCTCTGGTCCCTGAAGCTCCCAACATGCACCTCTCTGGTCCTGAAGCTCCCACCATGCACCTCTCTGCGTTCAGCATTATTTAAGCGTGTAAAGTTTAAAAGTTAAAAATAAAATGATTTTTATCCAGAAACGTTTCTTTTTTCTTTTTTTTGGAAGATTCTTCACTGAAATAAAATAAAAATGATAAAAACTAAATATCAAATGATTTAACAGTAAAAAATGGAAACATTAAGACATAAAACAAGAAAAATACAATTATAATAAAACTAGGGCTGTCAAATGATTATTTTTTTTAATTGAGATTAATCGCAGAATTTCTAGTTAATCACGATTAATCGCGTTTTGAATTGCATGTTTAAAATCCTGTTATTTTCCATTTGAAGGCAGTTTTAAGCCCATAAACTCCCCTTTGGTGGAGCTAAGGCTGGCTTGGCTGCACCTGGGTGTAGCCAAGCGTGGAGGTGCTAACTGAAACTCCACGTACTCCGGTGGTAGTTAAACTCTGTTTGACACAGGTTGCATTTTACTTTTGACTTGTCAACTGAAGCGTCTGGAAGTGTTTTAAAGTTAAACAAGCCGTTCAAAAGTCCAGTAGCTCTCTTACTTTCCATCAGCGCGGTAGGTTTACTGCAGGAGGCCACTTCAAAGCATAGCGCTACAGCTAGAGGAGCCATCTACGGGGGAGTAGAAGGGACAAAAAGACTTACAACATTAAAATGCCATTAAAAAAAATTATTAACACGTTATGGATTGCATTAATCTAATCACAATTAACGCGTTAACGCCGACAGCCCTAAATAAAAACAAAACAAAATAGAAAGAGAGAAAGAAAGAAAATAAAAAGTTTGACTAAAATAAATCATAAAAGCCATTTTTTTAAGATTCATTAGAACATTAAGATTCCTGAAATAATGATAATAGTAAAAATATATAACAGTTGTGTTTATTTGCTCATTACGTTCCAACGATGTGACGATGTGTTAAAATAACCAAGTTTACAACATTCACAGTAGTTTCTGTTTCACTTGCTGGCAGAAGAAGATGCCGCCTCCTTCTCCATGGGGGGTAATGGGTTGGGTTCGGGTTTATCTGGTATATCATCAGCTGATTGGTCTCAGTTATGGTCGTCGTCATGGTGATAGTAGATCTGATCTAAGGTGGTTACTCTCTATGCAGGTGCTCAGCAAGATAAGATAAATCTTTATTGCTTATTTATTTGTAAGCAAACCAGTTCAATCATATAAATTAAAATAAATACGAAGGTAGCAGAGCATGACAGGTCACGTCTGATGTCTCATCTCATCAGACATCAGATTGTCTCTCAGTCTGTTATTTTAAAGCCCTGAATCTCCTGTAGCAACTCAAACTCATGGAGTCCTGAGTGTGTCTGTCAGGATGCTGCTGCTCCAGGGAGGGGGGAGAGAGGGAGACAGAGAGAGAGACAGAGACAGAGAAAGAGAGAGACAGAGAGGGGGGGGGGGCAGAGGATGTTTTGGGCAGTTTTGGTGAACCATAGAGAGATAAAGTAGGTGAGCAGACTCTCAATGGAACAATCTTTATTTATAAAGCTCCAAATCACAGCAGAGTCATGTGAAGGCTCTTTCCACATAGAGCAGGTCTAAACTGAACTCTTCAGGTTTCAGACCCAACATTCCCACATGAGCAGCACTTGGTGACAGTGGAGAGAAAAAAACTCTCTCTCTCCCCTCTCTCTCTCTCTCTCTCCATCCATATAGATGAATGGAGAGTCCCCCGGCAGTCTAAGCCTATAGCAGCATGAACTAGGAGCTGTAACCGGCCCCAACTATAAGCTTTATCACAAAGGAACATTTGAAGCCTACTCTTAAATATAGAGAGAGAGAGAGAGAAGGAGAGGAGCGAGAGGAAGGAGAGGAGAGAGGAAGGAGAGGAGAGAGAGGAAGGAGAGGAGAGAGAGGAAGGAGAGGAGAGAGAAGCACATTGAAGGTCCGGGACTGGAATCTGTCATCCTGACGTCTCCAGGCCCAGATTACCTGTGAGACCAGAAAGCACAGACAACTCCGGGGAAGAAGTTTAGCTTATTGATGCATTAATAGTACATGAATGTTAATGGATATAGATGGATGGATAGAGAGAGAGAGGGAGGAGGAGAGAGGAGCCCAGTGCATCATGGGAGTCCCCCGGCAGTCTAAGCCTATAGCAGCATAAACTAGGAGCTCTAAGTTCTGATGATCCTCAGGAAGTGGAGGCGTTGTTTATTTAATGAATGTTAAGATTTCAGGTTTGAGACGAACTTTAACTTCAAAGTGAAAGCTCCACAGATAAAAACTGATCCTGAAACAGAAACAAAGTGAATCTGATCTAATCTGAGCGACTCGTACCAACACGTTACATAATCTGTTTCATCACGTAACTAAACCACAACATTTCTTTTTCTTTTTAACACTTAAAAATAAAAAGAAGTGAAACTCGTTTTTCTTCCCACAGAAACACGAGAGCAGCGGAGCGGCTTCATTACAGCACAGTCAGAGTCATAAAGTTATTTATCTTTAATGGTCTTAGTGGTTTATGGTGTTTTCATCTGGTAGCATCTTTAGGATCGCTGTAGCTTATTGGTCAGTTACGGTCCTAGTAGTGATGATAGTACATAGCATCATCCATCCTGGTGATGTGGATCAGTGAGTCCGTGTCCGGCTCGGTCCTGGTGCTCCTAACCCTAACTCTATATAAATACACTGAAGCAGTGGTTCATCCTAAGCACTGATAAGATAAGATAAACTTTATTAGTCCCCGTGGTTGCTTAGCAATATGCACACTGACACAGAGACACACAACACACACGACTCGACACAGAGTTACATCAGAGACATGAAGCCAGTCCGATGATAATAAGACTATGTTGATGTGATACTGATCTTACTCAGGTTTAATGAGAGAGAGAGGAAGGAGAGGAGAGAGAGGAAGGAGAGGACAGAAGGTCCAGGACTGGAGTCTGTCATCCGGACGTCTACAGGCCCAGATTACCTGTGAGACCAGAAAGCACAGACAACTCCGGGGAAGAAGTTTAGCTTATTGATGCATTAATAGAACATGAATGTTAATGGATATAGATGGATGGATAGAGAGAGAGAGGGAGGAGGAGAGAGGAGCCCAGTGCATCATGGGAGTCCCCCGGCAGTCTAAGCCTATAGCAGCATAAACTAGGAGCTCTAAGTTCTGATGATCCTCAGGAAGTGGAGGCGTTGTTTATTTAATGAATGTTAAGATTTCAGGTTTGAGACGAACTTTAACTTCAAAGTGAAAGCTCCACAGATAAAAACTGATCCTGAAACAGAAACAAAGTGAATCTGATCTAATCTGAGCGACTCGTACCAACACGTTACATAATCTGTTTCATCACGTAACTAAACCACAACATTTCTTTTTCTTTTTAACACCTTAAAAATAAAAAGAAGTGAAACTCGTTTTTCTTCCCACAGAAACACGAGAGCAGCGGAGCGGCTTCATTACAGCACAGTCAGAGTCATAAAGTTATTTATCTTTAATGGTCTTAGTGGTTTATGGTGTTTTCATCTGGTAGCATCTTTAGGATCGCTGTAGCTGATTGGTCAGTTACGGTCCTAGTAGTGATGATAGTACATAGCATCATCCATCCTGGTGATGTGGATCAGTGAGTCCACGTCCGGCTCGGTCCTGGTGCTCCTAACCCTAACTCTATATAAATACACTGAAGCAGTGGTTCATCCTAAGCACTGATAAGATAAGATAAACCTTATTAGTCCCCGTGGTTGCTTAGCAATATGCACACTGACACAGAGACACACAACACACGACTCGACACAGAGTTACATCAGAGACATGAAGCCAGTCCGATGATAATAAGACTATGTTGATGTGATACTGACCTTACTCAGGTTTAATGAGAGAGAGAGGAAGGAGAGGAGAGAGAGGAAGGAGAGGAGAGAGAGGAAGGAGAGGACAGAAGGTCCAGGACTGGAATCTGTCATCCGGACCTCTACAGGCCCAGATTACCTGT
Organism: Scomber japonicus; assembly: GCF_027409825.1. NCBI lineage: Eukaryota > Metazoa > Chordata > Actinopteri > Scombriformes > Scombridae > Scomber > Scomber japonicus. The sequence continues at coordinate 1,545,374 of NC_070594.1, read as the reverse complement.
GAGACCAGAAAGCACAGACAACTCCGGGGAAGAAGTTTAGCTTATTGATGCATTAATAGAACATGAATGTTAATGGATATAGATGGATGGATAGAGAGAGAGAGGGAGGAGGAGAGAGGAGCCCAGTGCATCATGGGAGTCCCCCGGCAGTCTAAGCCTATAGCAGCATAAACTAGGAGCTGGAACCCCTAACCCCAACTATAAGCTTTATCACAAAGGAACGTTTGAAGCCTACTCTTAAATATAGAGAGGGTTCTGCCCCCCGGAACCAATCTGGGAGATGGTTCAGGAGAGGAACCTGAGAACTGAAGGTTCTAGTAGGTTCATAAGGTTCTATGAGCGCAGTCTAAGCCTATAGCAGCATAAACTAAGAGCTCTAACTTCTGTTGATCCTCAGAAAGTGGAGGCGTTGTTCAGCCTTCTTCACAACCTGCGAGGTGTTGGTGCTCCATCTGAGGTTCTTTTTTTGACGAGTTGAGGACCAAATAGTTTGTTTTTCTCAGTCTCAGCTTCTTGCGTTAACGCTCTCTGTGTCGTAGTTAGTTTTTGGGGCTTGTTACAGGACCTCAGAGTCTGGGGGTGATGGTGCGCCCCCCATGAGATATTTATTATTTCTCTTTGATCTCATTTAAATTCTGATTTGTTGAATGTGATTATTTTATTATTCCTGCTGTATGAAACACTGATTTAAACGCTTTATAAATATTATTATTATTATTTAATGTTATATTATAATAAGATCAGAGTTCAACTTTAACTTCATAGTGAAACAAAAACGAAGTGAATCTGATCTAATCTGAGCGACTCGTACCAACACGTTACATAATCTGTTTCATCACGTAACTAAACCACAACATTTCTTTTTCTTTTTAACACTTTAAAAATAAAAAGAAGTGAAACTCGTTTTTCTTCCCACAGAAACACGAGAGCAGCGGAGCGGCTTCATTACAGCAGAGTCAGAGTCATAAAGTTATTTATCTTTAATGGTCTTAGTGGTTTATGGTGTTTTCATCTGGTAGCATCTTTAGGATCGCTGTAGCTTATTGGTCAGTTACGGTCCTAGTAGTGATGATAGTACATAGCATCATCCATCCTGGTGATGTGGATCAGTGAGTCCGTGTCCGGCTCGGTCCTGGTGCTCCTAACCCTAACTCTATATAAATACACTGAAGCAGTGGTTCATCCTAAGCACTGATAAGATAAGATAAACTTTATTAGTCCCCGTGGTTGCTTAGCAATATGCACACTGACACAGAGACACACAACACACACGACTCGACACAGAGTTACATCAGAGACATGAAGCCAGTCCGATGATAATAAGACTATGTTGATGTGATACTGATCTTACTCAGGTTTAATGAGAGAGAGAGGAAGGAGAGGAGAGAGAGGAAGGAGAGGACAGAAGGTCCAGGACTGGAGTCTGTCATCCGGACGTCTACAGGCCCAGATTACCTGTGAGACCAGAAAGCACAGACTACTCCGGGGAAGAAGTTTAGCTTACTGATGCATTAATAGAACATGAATGTTAATGGATATAGATGGATGGATAGAGAGAGAGAGGGAGGAGGAAAGAGGAGCCCAGTGCATCATGGGGGTCCCCCGGCAGTCTAAGCCTATAGCAGCATAAACTAGGAGCTCTAAATTCTGATGATCCTCAGGAAGTGGAGGCATTGTTTATTTAATGAATGTTAGATTTCAGGTTTGAGACGAACTTTAACTTCAAAGTGAAAGCTCCACAGATAAAAACTGATCCTGAAACAGAAACAAAGTGAATCTGATCTAATCTGAGCGACTCGTACCAACACGTTACATAATCTGTTTCATCACGTAACTAAACCACAACATTTCTTTTTCTTTTTAACACTTTAAAAATAAAAAGAAGTGAAACTCGTTTTTCTTCCCACAGAAACACGAGAGCAGCGGAGCGGCTTCATTACAGCAGTCAGAGTCATAAAGTTATTTATCTTTAATGGTCTTAGTGGTTTATGGGTTATCAGTAGGATCGCTGTAGCTTATTGGTCAGTTACGGTCCTAGTAGTGATGATAGTACATAGCATCATCCATCCTGGTGATGTGGATCAGTGAGTCCATGTCCAGCTCGGTCCTGGTGCTCCTAACCCTAACTCTCTATAAATACACTGAAGCAGTGGTTCATCTTAAACACTGATAAGATAAGATAAACTTTATTAGTCCCCGTGGTTGCTTAGCAATATGCACACTGACACAGAGACACACAACACACACGACACGACTCGACACAGAGTTACTTCAGAGACATGAAGCCAGTCCGATAATAATAAGACTATGTTGATGTGATACTGATCTTACTCAGGTTTAATGAGAGAGAGGAAGAGGAGGAGAGGAAGGAGAGGAGAGAGAGGAGAGAGAGGAAGGAGAGGAGAGAGAAGCACATTGAAGGTCCGGGACCGGAATCTGTCATCCAGACGTCTCCAGGCCCAGATTACCTGTGAGACCAGAAAGCACGGACAACTCCGGGGAAGAAGTTTAGCTTATTGATGCATTAATAGAACATGAATGTTAATGGATATAGATGGATGGATAGAGAGAGAGAGGGAGGAGGAGAGAGGAGCCCAGTGCATCATGGGAGTCTCCCGGCAATCTAAGCCTATAGCAGCATAAACTAGGAGCTGGAACCGGCCCGAACTATAAGCTTTATCACAAAGGAACGTTTGAAGCCTACTCTTAAACGTAGAGAGGGTTCTGCCCCCCGGAACCAATCTGGGAGATGGTTCCACAGGAGAGGAACCTGAGAACTGAAGGTTCTAGTAGGTTCATAAGGTTCTATGAGCGCAGTCTAAGCCTATAGCAGCATAAACTAAGAGCTCTAACTTCTGTTGATCCTCAGAAAGTGGAGGCGTTGTTCAGCCTTCTTCACAACCTGCGAGGTGTTGGTGCTCCATCTGAGGTTCTTTTTTTGACGAGTTGAGGACCAAATAGTTTGTTTTTCTCAGTCTCAGCTTCTTGCGTTAATGCTCTCTGTGTCGTAGTTAGTTTTTGGGGCTTGGTACAGGACCTCAGAGTCTGGGGGTGATGGTGCCCCCCCCCCCATGAGATATTTATTATTTCTCTTTGATCTCATTTAAATTCTGAGTTGTTGAATGTGATTATTTTATTATTCCTGCTGTATGAAACACTGATTTAAACGCTTTATAAATATTATTATTATTATTTAATGTTATATTATAATAAGATCAGAGTTCAACTTTAACTTCATAGTGAAACAAAAACGAAGTGAATCTGATCTAATCTGAGCGACTCGTAGCAACACGTTACAGAATCTGCTTCATCACGTAACTAAACCAAAACTTTTCTTTTTTCTTTTTAACACTTTAAAAATAAAAAGAAGTGAAACTCGTTTTTCTTCCCACAGAAACACGAGAGCAGCGGAGCGGCTTCATAACAGCAGAGTCAGAGTCATAAAGTTACCTTTAATGGTCTTAGTGGTTTATGGGTTATCAGTAGGATCGCTGTAGCTGATTGGTCAGTTACGGTCCTAGTAGTGATGATAGTACATAGCATCATCCATCCTGGTGATGTGGATCAGTGAGTCCATGTCCAGCTCGGTCCTGGTGCTCCTAACCCTAACTCTATATAAATACACTGAAGCAGTGGTTCATCTTAAACACTGATAAGATAAGATAAACTTTATTAGTCCCCGTGGTTGCTTAGCAATATGCACACTGACACAGAGACACACAACACACACGACACGACTCGACACAGAGTTACTTCAGAGACATGAAGCCAGTCCGATGATAATAAGACTATGTTGATGTGATACTGATCTTACTCAGGTTTAATGAGAGAGAGGAAGAGGAGGAGAGGAAGGAGAGGAGAGAGAGGAGAGAGAGGAAGGAGAGGAGAGAGAAGCACATTGAAGGTCCGGGACTGGAATCTGTCATCCGGACGTCTCCAGGCCCAGATTACCTGTGAGACCAGAAAGCACGGACAACTCCGGGGAAGAAGTTTAGCTTATTGATGCATTAATAGAACATGAATGTTAATGGATATAGATGGATGGATAGAGAGAGAGAGGGAGGAGGAGAGAGGAGCCCAGTGCATCATGGGAGTCTCCCGGCAATCTAAGCCTATAGCAGCATAAACTAGGAGCTGGAACCGGCCCGAACTATAAGCTTTATCACAAAGGAACGTTTGAAGCCTACTCTTAAACGTAGAGAGGGTTCTGCCCCCCGGAACCAATCTGGGAGATGGTTCCACAGGAGAGGAACCTGAGAACTGAAGGTTCTAGTAGGTTCATAAGGTTCTATGAGCGCAGTCTAAGCCTATAGCAGCATAAACTAAGAGCTCTAACTTCTGTTGATCCTCAGAAAGTGGAGGCGTTGTTCAGCCTTCTTCACAACCTGCGAGGTGTTGGTGCTCCATCTGAGGTTCTTTTTTTGACGAGTTGAGGACCAAATAGTTTGTTTTTCTCAGTCTCAGCTTCTTGCGTTAATGCTCTCTGTGTCGTAGTTAGTTTTTGGGGCTTGGTACCCAACCTCAGAGTCTGGGGGTGATGGTGCCCCCCCCCCCCCCCCCCCATGAGATATTTATTATTTCTCTTTGATCTCTTTTAAATTCTGAGTTGTTGAATGTGATTATTTTATTATTCCTGCTGTATGAAACACTGATTTAAACGCTTTATAAATATTATTATTATTATTTAATGTTATATTATAATAAGATCAGAGTTCAACTTTAACTTCATAGTGAAACAAAAACGAAGTGAATCTGATCTAATCTGAGCGACTCGTACCAACACGTTACAGAATCTGCTTCATCACGTAACTAAACCAAAACTTTTCTTTTTTCTTTTTAACACTTTAAAAATAAAAAGAAGTGAAACTCGTTTTTCTTCCCACAGAAACACGAGAGCAGCGGAGCGGCTTCATAACAGCAGAGTCAGAGTCATAAAGTTACCTTTAATGGTCTTAGTGGTTTATGGGTTATCAGTAGGATCGCTGTAGCTGATTGGTCAGTTACGGTCCTAGTAGTGATGATAGTACATAGCATCATCCATCCTGGTGATGTGGATCAGTGAGTCCACGTCCGGCTTGGTCCTGGTGGTCAGTTTGATGTAGAACCACGTTGTCATCAGTGTGTGAATGAGACTTGGTTCCTGGTGTTCAAACCCATTTACTATTTACTATGTGAAATGAAGCAGTGGTTCATCCTAAACACTGATAAGATAAGATATAAACTTTATTGGTCCCCGTGGTTGCTTAGCAATATGCACACTGACACAGAGACACACAACACGACTCGACACGACTCGACAGGACAGGACACGGCAGGACAGAACAGGACACGACAGGACAGAACACGACACGACACGACACGACAGGACACGACACAACATGACAGGACAGGACACGGCAAGACAGGACACGACAGGACAGAACAGGACACGACAGGACAGAACACGACAGGACAGGACACGACACGACACGACACGACACAACACGACACGACACAACACGACAGGACAGGACACGGCAGGACAGGACAGGACACGACAGGACACGACACAACATGACAGGACAGGACACGGCAAGACAGGACACGACACGACAGGACAGGACACGACTCAACAGGACACGACACGACAGGACAGGACACGACTCAACACACAGCTCTACTCAGAGTTACATCAGAGACATGATGTCAGTCCGATGATAATAAGACTACGTTGATGTGATACTATACTGATATTACTCAGGTTTAATGGGAAGCCCCCTCTGCCCCCCCCCCCCAACCCCGCCCAACCCCCCGGCCTCCGTCAGATGTCTGATGACTGTAATAATTGAGTGTCTGAAGGACTGAACACAGAAACAGGAAGCTGTAGAGAAAGACGTGATGCTCTGCTCTAACCCTGGAGACCGAGAGTCTAAAGTGTTTGTGACCTTTTTTATTTTTATAGTTTTAAGTTAATGATTAAAGGCGTCATGTGACGTGAGAGACACATCTTTATATTTAATGATCAATAAAGCAGAATGTGACTCAAAGTAAGTCGTAGTAAATGAGCTCGATTACGTTCCTCAGAAGAGAAAAACAGGGTCATTAGTTTAGTTTATGATGTTTGTATGAAAGAAAGAGAGAGAGAGACATAGAGAGACCACGAGAGAGAGAGAGAGAGACAGAGAGAGACATAGATAGACCAAGAGAGAGAGTGAGAGAGACAGAGAGAGAGAGACACAGAGAGAGAGCGAGAGAGGTTTAGTTTATCTGATGAAGGGGAGGAGAGGAGTGTGTTTGAGGTTTACAGACTTCCTTTTTTTATTCAGCATTGATCTGAACGACCGACGACAGGAAGCAGCTGCAAAACTTCACATCTGTAAGTTCACTTTTATATTCTTTAACCTTTTTATTTAACCACCTTTTCTTCTTTTCTTTTGCTTTTCAGTCTGTCGTTACCTGTGTGTGTGTCTGTCTGCTGCTTGTTAAGTTCAATCATTGACTGAAGTTAGTAAAATGAATTTAAACCCATTTCAGAGCAAAAAGAAGGAAAACAGTTTAAAGTTTAAAGCAGATAGAGAAGTGACTACAGAGCTAGGGTTAGGCTTCGTTCTGCTTTCAGGATAAATGTTTGAGGTTTTTTAGACAGTAAATGTGAAGGTTAATAAATCTGCTTCCTTCTTCTCTTTAGACGCATGCTGAGTGAATTAATAATGCATCAACTATTAACTCACCTTATTATTAATAATGATAATAATGCATTTTAATTAAAGGCTCCTTTCAGGGACTCTTCACACATCAGGCAGTAGAAATCACAACTGAAGAGGAAGTTAAATAAATAATAAATACAAAGTTCATCAGGACAAAGATAACTAACTTTATTTTCCTAACTTTATGACTCTGACACGCTGGTATGAAGCCGCTCCGCTGCTCTCGTGCGTTTCTGCGGGAAGAAAGTTTCACTTCTTCTATTTTTAAAGTGTTAAAAAAGAAAAAAAAGAAATGTTTTGGTTTAGTTACGTGATGAAGCAGATTGTGTAACGTGTTGGTACGAGTCGCTCAGATTAGATCAGATTCACTTTGTTTCTGTTTCAGGAGCAAATATTTCACTTTGGAGTTAAAGTTCGTCTCAAACCTGAACTCTGATCTTATTATAGGCCCAATATAACATTAAATAATAATATTAATATTTGTTTAAATCAGTGTTTCATACAGTATGAATAATAAAATAAATCACATTCAACAAATCAGAATAAAATGAGATCAAAGAGAAATAATACAAATATCTCATGCTTAACTTTTTTATTATAAATAAATTAAATCATAAAACCAAAAAACATCTAATAATAATAATAAAAGTAAATAAATATCACAATAAAAAATAAATAAAAGTCAATTTCAGCTGCTGCAGAAACTGTAATAAATAATAAAAACATATTTATATGTTAGGAGTATTATTACATTATTATTATCACATTTAAAAGATAATTTACTGATTTTTTTTATATTTGTATTTTATATTTCTGTACTTTAAATTTTATTCAACTGTTTTTATTTTTATTAAATGTTATGAAAATAATAATAATAATAAAATAAAAATGACACTTTTGTTCTTTATGAGCAGTTTGATGATAAAACATCACGTGAATATTTCATCACTTCATTTATTTATGTAATATATAAACTAGTTGAAGCCTAAATGAGAGTTGTATTCCAGTAAAGAGGAAGTTTTCTGACAGAGTTTTCAGGAACTTCAGTCATTGAGGAAGTCTTTGAATAAACAAATCTTGTTTTACCTGAGAGAAGAACAATCAGCTGATCACGTGACTCCGCAGGTGAGTCAGCAGCTGAGTCATGTGACCAGGTCTGAGCTGCTTCCTGTAGCGCCACCTGCAGGACGTTTCTCTGCTCACATCAAACATAGAACAGGAAACAAGAAACAGATTTCAGATTAAATTTAAGACTCTTAAAATTAAAAAACGTGAAGTCGAGATGACAAGAATATAACGGACTCGATTTATCTGAGCTGACATTTGAAATACGGGAAGTCGCAGAGGACAAACTGAGCAGCGGAAGTAACGAGCAGGAACACGAAGCGTTTGAGGAACTTTAAAATAAATAATATGTAAATATATAAATATGTAAATATCTGCACGTTAACGAGGTCATGTCAAACTCTGAGCCTCACAGGCCGAAAACAAGACTGAAGCCTGCAGACAAAACTCAGGGCTGAAACATGATGATTCAAAATATCTCTTAAAGTGTTTGAGGAACTTAAATAACATGATAATATAATAATATAATAATATATTTTTATAATAATATCTGCACGTTAACGAGTCCGACCTGAGCCGATTTATAACTCCGTCCTAAAAAACACAAACAATCAACAAAGAGCAAAATATAAATGGCTCAGTAATAATAAGAGTTGGTGAGATGATGAATCCATAAATCAGTTAAACTAGATTTAAAAGCAGCATCAGGTTTGTTAAAATGTACATTTAGTATTTTTGTTGGTTTTCTAGATAAATTCAGACTGAACTCCGCAGCAAGACATCATGGAGGTTACGCCCAGTTCAATATAATCAATATATTAAAAAAGATCAATAAGAGAGTCAAGGAGGAAAGGAGGAAGGAAGGACATAAGGAAGGAGGGAAGGAAGGAAGGAAGGAGAGAGGAAGGAAGGAAGGAAGGAAGGAAGGGAGGACGACACGAAGGTTATAGATAAATTCAGACTGAACTCCGCAGCAAGACATCATGGAGGTTACGCCCAGTTCAATATAATCAATATATTAAAAAAAGATCAATAAGAGAAAACTGATCGATGTGTAATTAAGGTTTTATTGTTTTAATAATTGTTTTATAAATGGATGAATACAGAAAAAGACCTTAAAAATAACTGGGCGGAACCTCCATGATGTCTTGCTGCGGAGTTCAGTCTGAATTTATCTAGAAAACCAACAAAAACACTAAATGTACATTTTAACAAACCTGATGTTGCTTTTAAATCTAGTTTAACTGATTTATGGATTCATTAAATTCCTTCTGTTTATACTGACTATTCTTTTAAAAGGAGATAAATTCAGACTGAACTCCGCAGCAAGACATCATGGAGGTTACGCCCAGTTCAATATAATCAATATATTAAAAAAAGATCAATAAGAGAGATTTGAAATGACATTTGACCCATTTTATACCAAAAGACTGAATGCTCCTGAACATGTCAAATGGTGTAACCACAAAAGAATGATAGATATTAAATATGTGATCAGCTACAGTGTGTTTAAGTGGACTTATACTAATAATGACTTCATTTAAAACATGTAAATGTTTCCTGGTCTCCATGGTAACCAGATGAAATGTAATATTTAGAACAATAGTATTCCATTAGCTTTATTTAATATAAAAGTTATAATGTAAGATCATGCCAAACTAGTTGATATGGTGTTAGGTAGGAAGGAAGGAAGGAAGGAAGGAAGGAAGGAAGGTGTTTTATTGACTATTTACTGTTTTTAAGCAAGTTGAATTATTTGGTACAAAGTTTTTATGGTTACACCACTTAGACATTTTTACCATAATCCTCTAATATATTCTCTCTAAATGGATTAAAAGCAGAAATTTGATGCTGGGTCCACAAAAAAAGAATGCGTGAAGTTATTCATACTCCTGCAGCAGAGCAGCCGCTAACGTTAGCTGCTCTTCAGTAATTTAATAATATAATAATCTGCACAAAAGAACATAACGTCTCGTCTTATACCTCGTTAAAATACGTTGATTTGTCTTTTAAACCCAATAAACCTCTCGGCCTTAAAGCTTCGTAACGTCTGCAGAGTTCAGCTCACTGAGACGCTGCTGCAGACTCATTAATGGGAAACCCGGCACATATGTGAACTTTATTTAAATTCAGTAAGAAAAACTTGTGATTTCAAACACAACATGGAAACCTTAAGTAATTTTCTGACTCGCTGAGTAACGGAGGAGTGAAGTTTCACAGAGTGTCTTATGTGTGATCGACCAGCAGAAGCAGAAACCGCAGATCTCATAAATTGGGTCACTCTGCTCAGTTTCAGCTGAACTGACCTCATTCTCTGCAAACTTCCTCTCTGCTTTCACACCTGAGCAAAAACACTACATCAACATCAATTGACCACAAACTGGAACGTTTCTCATCTGAGCAAATAAAAAAAATAAAAAACCCTCCCGTGAGACGATTTACCAAACACAGCAACATCTGTGCCACTTTCATATCATTTAAATATCAGCGTGGAATCATTTGATCCTTCGACTTCAGACTCAATGAAACTGAGAGAAAGTCAAAGAGAGAAACACACATTTCTGTTCTCAGTTCACATCTTTGAACATTTATGACTTTTATATTTCAAATAATAAAGTTTCCTCTTGTGAACAGCAGCATGAAAACATAAAGTCTGAAGTAGTTTCACACGTTTAACTCATAAAAACAATCAAGTTCTGTTTGTTTGAACAACAACTGGAGCTCAGCATCGATTAAAACACTTAACTTCAGTAACCTTTAACCCTCCGGTTGTCCTCGAGTCAAGGAAGGAAGGAAGGGAGGGAGGAAGGAAGAAGGAAGGAAAGGAGGGAGGAAGGGAGGACAGAGGAAAGAAAGAGAGATAAAGGGAGGAAGGAAAGGAGGGAAGGAAGGAAAGGAAGAAGGAAGGAAAGGAGGGAGGAAGGGAGGAAGGAAAGAAGGAAGGAAAGGAGGGAGGGAAGGAGGAAGGAGGGAAGGAAAGGATGGAAGAAAAGAAGGAAGGAGGGAAGGAAGGATGGAAGGGAGGAAGAAGAAAGGAAAGAAGGAAGGGAGGAAGGAAGGAAAGGAAGGACCAGCATTTTCCGTCTTTGACCAGACAAAAAACAGCTCATACGTCAGGAACAGTATGAGGAAGGAAAGGAAGGAGGGAAGGAAATACAAAAGGAAGGAAGGAAGGAAGGATTTATATGACTAGACTAGACTAAAAACAGCTCATACCTCAGGAACGGTACTACAGAACATTTGGCGGTTTCGGTTATTGTGGACTTTTCAAATTGCGGTGAACACGGTTATCATCCCATGCCTACTGAGAACAGAAGTCGTCAAACAGCCAATTGGGATCTTTATTGATGACACAGCAAAACAGCAAAACAGCCCTGAACACCTCACCCTAACCCTAACCCGCCCCTCCTGACTCTTTATACTCCTGTCGGCGTGCAGGTGTCACCTGTTATTGTGTGCTTGACCCGGAAGGAAGGAAAAGAGGGAGGAAGGAAGGAAGGAAGGAAGGAAGGAAGTTAGGAGGGAGGGAAGGAAAGGAGGGAGGGAGGGAAGGAAGGAAGGTAGGAGGGAGGGAGGAAGAAAAGGAAGGACAGAAGAAAGAAGGAAGGGAGGAAGGAGGAAGGAAAGGAAGGGAGGAAGGAAAGAAGAAAGGAAAGGAGGGAGGGAGGGAGGGAGGAAGGAAGGAAGGAAAAGGGATTAAGAAGGAGGGAAGAAAGAAGGAAGGGAGGAAGGAAGGAGGGGACTCCAGACTCTTTATACTCCCGTCGGTGTGCGGGTGTCACTTGTTATTGTGTGCTTGACCCGGAAGGAAGGAAAAGAGAGAGGAAGGAAGGAAGGAAGGAAGTTAGGAGGGAGGGAAGGAAAGGAGGGAGGGAGGAAGGAAGGAAGGAGGGGACTCCAGACTCTTTATACTCCCGTCGGTGTGCGGGTGTCACTTGTTATTGTGTGCTTGACCCGACACGTTCCAGCTAAGATTCTCGGAAGTGTTGGCGACCTGATCTCCTTTTGGGAATATCAATACAAGGAGTTGCCAAAACCAACATGGTGAAAACAACTCCTTACAAGGCTTGTTACGACACCCCCCCCCCCCCCACCTTTGTTTTCACTTTTCACTTTTTATAGGAGCCAAAATATGTTTGGTTTATGTTTATATTTGCTTCAGCTGCACGTGTTACGTCACATGCATTGGCAAGGCAGTTTTATTTATATAGCGCATTTCATACACAATGGCAACTCAATGTGCTTTACATAAAACAGAGAAACATGTAATTTGAGAAACTTAAAACATACAATTAACCCCCCACCCCCCCCCCCCCCCCACCGCCCCATAATAAAAACAAAGTACAGAAAAATATAAAGACATAAATAAAATGATTGCAGCATAAAATAATAAATTAGCTTTAAAATCATTAAAAGGACAAAGAGTGCAAATGAAAGATTAAAATGTAAAGTGCTTTAACCCTTAAACAGGCAGGAGTGGAAAATTAGATGTAAAAAATCCTTACTAGTTATGTCATTTGCACCTAAAGTAAGGAAGGAAGGAAGGAAGGAAAGGAGGGAAGAACGAAGAAAAGAAGGGAGGAAGGAAGGGAAGGAAGGGAGGAAGAAGGAAGGAAAGGAAGGAGGGAGGAAGGAAGTAAGGTAGGAAGGAAAGGAGGGAAGAAGGAAGGAAAGGAGGGAGGAAGGGAAGGAAGGGAAGGAGGGAGGAAGAAGGAAGGTAGGAAGGAAAAGAGGGAAGAAGGAAGGAAAGGAGGGAGGAAGGGAAGGAAGGGAGGAAGAAGGAAGGAAAGGAAGAAGGGAGGAAGAAGGAAGGAAAGGAGGGAGGAAGGGAGGGAGGGAGTAAGGAAGGAAGGAAGGATGGATAGAAGAAAGGAAGGAAGGAAGGAAGGGTTGGAAAAAAGGAAAGAAGTAAGGGAGGAAAGAAGGAACAGTCAAAACAGAAGGGGTCAATTTGAACCGGGAGGACGACAGGAAGTTTAAAGAGTTTGTATCTCCTGGTGCACGTTGCCTGTTTAAGGGTTAAAAGAGCTCAATCGTAAGCTCAGGAGAAGAGAAATGTTTTTAACCTGGATTTAAAAGTGTTCACTGTTGGGGCTGATTTCAGTTCTGCTGGTAGTTTGTTCCAGTTGTGTAAAAGCTGCTTCACCATGTTATTGATTGACACATGGGTGTGGTTTCCCCTTATTTTACCTGTTCACCTGGGAGGCGGCGGGAGTTTTGGACAAAGGGAAGTTAGTAGAGCTCCGATGTTTTCTGTTGACTGTCACCATCGTCTTTCATCACTTTATTCCTACAGTCGGATCACATCAGGGTTTTTATATGTTTGTGGATCAGCTGCTCGTCCTTCAGTCCTTTTTGATTTTTGATTTTTTCATTCAAATAAACTGCAGTAAAAACGTCATCTGGACTTCAGTATGATTTTGTGGACGTGTCAGAGATAAGAGCCGACTAAGTCTTTCAGCGGCCTTTCAGAAAAGTAGTCGGTACACCCCTCATCTTCAGTTTGGATTAATACCTGCAATCATTGATTATTTGCCTTATTTATTGGGGTACATGTCCCTGTTCAAACCCCACTTTTTAAACTACTACTACTCAAAGTTCCCTATCTGTATATAATCCATCACCACAGAGTTGACTTCTTCTAGGTCCAGGCTCCAGGTCAATAAAGGTTTTACAGTCAAAACACATAGTTTACATAGTAGAGCTCCGATATTTTCTGTTTGACTGTCACCATCGTCATCATCATCACCATCGTCATCATCACTTTATTCCTAGTCGGATCACATCAAGGTTTTCATATGTTTGTGGAACAGCTGCTTGTCAGTCCTTTTTGATTTTTTCATTCAAATAAACTGCAGTAAAAACGTCATCTAGACTTCAGTATGACTTTGTGGACATGTCACAGATAAGAGCCCGACTAAGTCTCTCAGCGGCCTTTCAGAAAAGTAGTCGCTACAGTTATGATGCACACATATCTGCCTCTACAGCACCAGAACTAAACCTTTAACCTTTAACCTGAAACCAGCCGTCATGTGAAGAGAAGCATTTTGAAACTCTTCATATTATTGATATTTATGAATCCAGGAACACTTATAAATGTTCATATTTTCTATCTCCGGGCCGAAAACGATCAATTGCAGGGAGACGTTTAGATATTACTTGGTATTGATTCATTTCGGTTGACACCTTAAAGGTTTGGATCGTGACACTCGGCCCGTCAAAGGTAACTTTTCATTTAGTTTAATATTTTTTAATCCTTTAATGAAATGAACTCTGTGGATCAGGAAGTAGAGCAGGTTCGATTCCCGGCTCCTTCAGTCTGCAGGTCGATGTGTTCAGGGTTGTGTTTAACTGTAATCACATTAAAGTTACTAAACAAGGCGGTGTTTAGCTCAGTGGGTAGAGCACCTACCTACAGTCCTCGCTGCAGGTTCGAATCCCACACCGAGTGGTCCTATCCTCCACCTCTGCCTCCAGTTTCCTGTCTCTTTCTGCTTAATGTACAGTATGTACATTAAAGGCAAAAAGCCCCAAAAAAATAGAGAGTCAGGACTGAAACCCAGAACCTCTCCAGTCTTGGTTCTTCCTAAAACATCACTGCTTTGGTCTTTGCTTCAGATTTGCTGCGTTTCAATCTCACAATCCAACATCAGCTCCTGAATCTGGACTTTCTGCATTGAGCTCTTTAATGTTTGCATAAATGATCGTAGCATCATTCACAGTAAACTGACTCCAGAAACCTTCTGTCTGTCCTGTGTTCACAGTAGAAGCAGAGGAAGATGAATTCGACAGACCAGGAAGCTTACTATTACGATGGCTACGATTATGGTAACGACACTGAGATATTTGAACCTTGTTCTAACCAGAACAACCAAAGTGTGCAGAAGGTGATCGGTCCGTATGTCCACTCCATCATCTGCATCCTGGGCTTCATAGGTAACAGTCTGGTGATCGTCACCTACGCCTGCTACAAGAAGGCCAAGTCCATGACCGACGTCTACCTGCTCAACGTCGCCATCGCCGACCTGCTGTTCGTCGTGGCGCTGCCTCTCATCGTCTACAACGAGCTGACGTCGTGGTCGATGGGGCCGATCGCCTGCAAGCTGCTGCGCGGCAGCTACAGCGTGAACCTGTACAGCGGCATGCTGCTGCTCGCCTGCATCAGCACCGACCGCTACATCGCCATCGTCCAGGCTCGACGCAGCTTCCGGCTTCGCTCGCTGCCCTACAGCCGCGTCATCTGCACCGTCGTCTGGACCATTGCTCTGCTGCTGTCCCTCCCCACCTTCTACTACTACAACTGGTACGAGCCGGGGCACACCAGCGGCATATTCATAAACGAGACGGAGCTGAATATTACTCACCATGTCGAGTACGTCTGCGAGTTCCGGTTTCCGGACCCCCAAACGGCCTTGAGGACGAAGATAGCCGTCCCCAGCATCCAGCTGGCCATCGGCTTCTTCCTGCCTCTGCTCATCATGATCTTCTGCTACAGCTGCATCATCGGCACCCTGCTGAGAGCCAGAAACTTCCAGCGGCACAAGGCGGTGCGGGTGGTGCTGGTCGTGGTGGCGGTGTTCATCGTCTGCCACCTGCCTTACAACGCAGTGCTGCTCTACGACACCACCAACATGTTCAAGGAGCAGTCGTGTGAGGAAGCGGACGCCTTGCAGGTGGCCACCACGGTGACGCAGACCATCGCCTACCTGCACTGCTGCCTGAACCCGGTGCTGTACGCCTTCGTCGGGGTGAAGTTCAGGAACCACTTCAGGAGGATCGTCCAGGACCTGTGGTGTCTGGGTAAGAAGTACATCGCCCCGCGCCGCTTCTCCAGGGTCACCTCTGAGATGTACGTGTCCCGCCGCTCGGTGGACGGATCCAGCGATAAAGGCTCGTCGTTCACCATGTGAGGACGGCCGGAGGATCCGTCTGACTTTTAAACTCCAACACACCCAAACTAGCTCAGAGCAGATCCTGAGACTCAGGTGTGTACTTCACCTCAGCAGCATCTAAAACCTTAAAAATGAGACAAATATCTGCTGCACCATGTTCATGTTTCTGTTCTTTCATCTTTTTTTAATTGTTCGTACAGAAAGATGTTTTAAAGGCGACAGAATGTAAACGAGTTTAGAGAAGTTATAAACCTGACAGTAAATGATCAGGAAGCGTCGAGACGGACAGCTGAGCGTTGTCTGCATCCAAGTTTAACGATTTAGTAACACAGTGGTCTCACGCCACACATGGCATTTCTCACGCTGAAATGCACCACACAGAAGTACGTGGGGAGGTGAGACCTCTGCACTGACTTAATACGATCCCAAGTTAGCGCCAATCAGAAGTACCCCCCCCCCGACCGGCCCCCTCCCCACACACACACACACACACACACACTTGCACGTTCATATACGCGCTGTACCACACACCTGTCATTTGTCACGCTGAGAAATGATAGATCCCAGGGCACAGAAATTAATATATTACATACAGAAAGTAATCCAGACATCCCAACTCTCCTGCATATTGATATCTACCGGAATCTGGAGTGAACGATCAAGGGTGCACGCTAGAGAGTGACCGCACACAGCCAATCTCACGCCACACTTTTCATGAGACTTGAGAGCCCTGATTAAATCAAGTTTAATCACCGCTGCTGAGCTCACCGTAAAAAGCTCAGCAGCGGTGAAATATAACCAGAATGAAACGGATCATTGAGACGCTGCAGAGTTAAAAAAAAAAAAAAAAAACTGCTCAAAAGAAAACTGACTGATGTTGAATTCATGTGAAATGTTTGTCAGCTGTTGTTTCTTCGGTTTCTCTGCGTGACGCCTACGAAGTTCAGATGTTACTAGAAGCTTTTGTTCCTGATAAGTTTTTCGGGTTTTGACCCCAGACGGTTGAACACGAGCGACTCGACTCACTGACGATCTTCAGGATTAAAAACTTGAACTTTCCCCTCCGAGGTTTTTTACTGAGTGAGTTGAAGGACGATCAGCTTTGGATTTAAGTTACATTTAAACTCTGTGTGACCTCGGCTGTAAGAATCTCTGCCATGCTCTTTTTTTAATGTTTGAACCTTCAGTGAGACTTTATAATCACAGTTAACTAATATTTAACTAATGAACGACTCACAATGATTTAATACAGGCTCTAACATTATGACTTCATGTGACTGGTTTACATTAAATTGATCTTTAGTTAATTCAGTCATTTCATACATTTATTGACATGTGACCAAATTACATAAAATATTATTATTATTATTTCTATGAGAATAAACATAACGGTCATTTTTCACATATTCAGTTTTAAAGTTGTACAGAAATATTTATTAAAATAAACTGACGACTGACTTTATCACAGAAATAAGAATTTTTTTTTGTCAGAGGCTAAAAGAAAAAATTTAAATAAACTTTAATGTAAGAAAAAAATCAGCTAAATATATTAAAATAAAACAATTAATGTATGAAGTGTGTGAACTAATCACATAAAGTCATAATAACTTAACCCTCCTGTTGTGTTTGAGTCAAGGAAAGAAGGGAGGAAGAAGGAAGAAAAGGAGGGAGGGAAGGAAGGGAGTAAAGGAAAGAAGGAAGGGAGGAAGGAAGGAAAGAGAGAGAGGAAGGAATGACAGAAGTAAGGAAGGGAGGGAGGGATGGAAGGAGGAAAGAAGGTAGGAGGGAGGGAGGAAGGAAGGGATGAAGGACGGACGGAGGAAAGAAGTAAGTAAGGAAGGAAGGTAGGAGGAAGGGAGGAAAGAGAAGAAGGAAAGAAAGAGAAAAGGAGAGAGGAAGGACAGATGGAAGGAAGGAAGGAACAGTCGAGTCATGCATCAGTTAATTAATAATGTGATTTATTGATTATAAAGTCTCTGAAGATTCATTCAGTCATATTTTGCTGTTGCTTCTTTGGTTTTATAGTTTTATATGTTTTTAACCGTGAATGTAACTTTATGAACAGGTTTACTGCTTTTTGGAAAACGTAAAAGAATAAATGTTTAAAAAAGTTAAAAAGTGAAGCTGCTGTAATTCTGTGACTGAACACCAGAGGGCGCCACCACCTGCTTTCACTGGGAGCCAAAGATAGAGATTTAAGAAAGATGTCTCACTCTGGTTCAATAATCCTGGCCAGTAGATATTAGGTTTAAAATGTTAAGTTTTAAATGTAAAGATGAAGCCGGTTTCTAAGGCAAAAGCTTATTTTATTTTAAGTAAAAATATAAACACACAAAACGCAAAAGAAAAGAAAAAACAAAAAAAAACAAAAATCAAACAGGTGTATGAACATATTACAAAAATAGATATATATGATCCATACATCCATATATATAAGCAGTATATATACACATACAGATAAATAACCCAAAAATCAAAACATAAATTTAAAAAAAAAAGATGTAAGTCTTGCTGGTACTTTTACTTTGAAACAGCAGCTCTAAAATTTATCAAAATCTTAATTTCCTAAATAATTATCCATAACAATGATAATAATGATTAATATAATTGCTTTAAAATACTAATTAATTCAGTCACTTTACAGTTTTTAAGGCAAAAGTTTAAAGGTTTTTTTTATGATCAAATGTTTATTTTATTTTAAGTAAAAATATAAACACACAAAACGCGAAAGAAAAGAAAAAACAAAAATCAACAAAAATCAAACAGGTGTATGCACATAATACAAAAACAGATATATATGCTCCATACATACATAAATAAATATATACACATACAGATAAATAACCTAAAAAATAAAAACATACATTAAAATAATAATAATTATTATAATAATTAAAGTCTTGCTGGTACTTTTACTTTGAAACAGCAGCTTTTCAAATTCATCAAAAACTTAATTTCCACAGAAGGAGGATTGTGGGTTTAGTCCTCCATCACTTCCTGTAAACATGATGAAGGATCTAATGCTCAGTATGAATACACACACACACACACACACACACACACACACAGAAACACACACACACAGCTGTTGCTTTAAGTTGAAATCTTTAATCTTACGGTTTGTGTCGTTGAGTGTTGGGTAACAGAAGCATCCTGCTGCAGCTCGTTGGCTCAGAGGAAGGAAACAGTTTGTCAACGTCTGCAGAGTTTCAATCTAACCCTAAACTACCTAGAGATGCACCGAATGCAAAATTCTTGGCTGATACCGGTTTCCGGTTTTTAAAGAGGTCTGACCTCATTTTGCTTATAAAACTGCAATTAAAACCACAACGAGTGGTTTCAAGAATGAAACATCAGAAATAAGAAATGGAGTGCGAGTTTCAACAGTGCCTCCTGAGCAGATTTATTTTCAACACTGACCAAAACATTCAGTCCAGTTTACACGTCAATAACTAACATTACACATTACATTACATTCAAACAACAACATTCAAAAACGTCCCAGCAGTTGTCTGGTACTATGTAATTTATTGACTACCTCTCCAGTACCTCTGGGTACCCCTAGTTCCCTGGGGAGCGTACCTATGTTCCCCGGGTCCTATATTCCCCGATTGCGGGTAACTCCGCTGTTAGATCGGCTGCTAATCCGGCTGCTAGCTCGGCGGCTAACTCGGTTACTAGCTCGGCGGCTAACTCAGCTAACTGGCTAACTGTAGACGGGATCATCCCTATGTTCCCCGGTCACATACAAAGCGGGGAACATAGGGACGATCCCGTACCCCGTTGTGAAACTGACCGGGGATTTGGGTCATCCTGGCACAAAGTGAAATAAGTCCAAATCAGCGACATGTTTTCTTCCTGAGTCTTGCTAGTTTTTAGCTGTTTTGCTCTGGGCGCGTTGAGCTGCTACGCTCCGCGCATGCGGGTCAGTTTGACCGGCCGGTCACCGATTGGGTCCGATTGGATATAAAACCAGCTTTTTTAATCGGCGGCCGATTGATCGGTGCATCTCTAAAACTAACCCTAAACTAACCCCAATAACCCCAAACTAACCTTAATAACCCTAAACTAATCCTAACAACCCTAAACTAACCCTAATAACCCTAAACTAACCCTAATAACCCCAAACTAACCCTAATAACCCTAAACTAACCCTAATAACCCCAACTAACCCTAATAACCCTAAACTAACCCTAATAACCCCAAACTAACCCTAAACTAACCCTAACAACCCTAAACTAACCCATCCTGACGTTTCATTAATGTTTAAAACGACTGCAAACATCCAGACGGTAGAAAACCCCGAATATTCAGACTGAACTCCGCAGCAAGACATCATGGAGGTTACGCCCAGTTCAATATAATCAATATATTAAAAAAAGATCAATAAGAGAGATTTGAAATGACATTTGACCCATTTTATACCAAAAGACTGAATGCTCCTGAACATGTCAAATGGTGTAACCACAAAAGAATGATAGATATTAAATATGTGATCAGCTACAGTGTGTTTAAGTGGACTTATACTAATAATGACTTCATTTAAAACATGTAAATGTTTCCTGGTCTCCATGGTAACCAGATGAAATGTAATATTTAGAACAATAGTATTCCATTAGCTTTATTTAATATAAAAGTTATAATGTAAGATCATGCCAAACTAGTTGATATGGTGTTAGGTAGGTAGGAAGGAAGGAAGAAGGAAGGAAGGATGTAAGATCATGCCAAACTAGTTGATATGGTGTTAGGAAGGAAGGAAGGAAGGAAGGAAGGAAGGATGTACGATCATGCCAAACTAGTTGATATGGTGTTAGGAAGGAAGGAAGGAAGGAAGGAAGGAAGGATGTACGATCATGCCAAACTAGTTGATATGGTGTTAGGAAGGAAGGAAGGAAGGAAGGAAGGAAGGATGTACGATCATGCCAAACTAGTTGATATGGTGTTAGGTAGGAAGGAAGGAAGGAAGGAAGGAAGGAAGGATGTAAGATCATGCCACACTAGTTGATATGGTGTTAGGTAGGAAGGAAGGAAGGAAGGAAGGAAGGAAGGAAGGAAGGAAGGATGTAAGATCATGCCGAACTAGTTGATATGGTGTTAGGTAGGAAGGTAGGAAGGAAGGAAGGAAGGAAGGAAGGATGTAAGATCATGCCAAACTAGTTGATATGGTGTTAGGTAGGAAGGAAGGAAGGAAGGAAGGAAGGAAGGAAGGAAGGAAGGAAGGAAGGAAGGAAGGAAGGAAGGAAGGATGGTGTTTTATTGACTATTTACTGTTTTTAAGCAAGTTGAATTATTTGGTACAAAGTTTTTATGGTTACACCACTTAGACATTTTTACCATAATCCTCTAATATATTCTCCTTCCTTCCTCCCTCCCTTCCTTCCCTCCCTTCCTTCCTTCCTTCCTTCTTTCCTCCCTCCCTTCCTTCCTTCCAAAGTTTTTATGGTTACACCACTTAGACATTTTTACCATAATCCTCTAATATATTCTCTCTAAATGGATTAAAAGCAGAAATTTGATGCTGGGTCCACAAAAAAAGAATGTGTGAAGTTATTCATACGTTTAGAAATGAAAAAGTGAGTACGAGGCTGAACATGATTTTTTTTTTTTTTACCTCTAATAAACTGAAACCTCAAAGTCAATTTAGCTGTTCTGGAGCTTTTGAGTGGATCACATGGTCTTCATCATCATCATCATCATCTTCATCAT
>NC_070594.1:1501525-1521525 GCF_027409825.1 Scomber japonicus | reverse complement strand
CTTTTAATGGTGTCTGATGCTTCTTTCATTCTCTGCTTTGTTTCTTGTGTTGAACATTAAAGCAGCCGAACCAACACATAAAACCTACGAGGACACTTTGGATCATCAGAGAGATTTAATCAATAAGGCAATTCAAAGTGCTTAAAACATGAAATGCTTCCTTCCTTCCATCTGTCCTTCCTCTCTCCTTCTCACTTTCTTTCTTTCTTCTCTCTTTCCTCCCTTCCTTCTTTCCTTCCTCTATCCCACTTTCTTCCTTCTGTTGTTCCTCCCTCCCTCCTACCTTCCTTCCTTCCTTACTTCTTTCCTCCGTCCTTCCTACCTCCCTTCTTTATTTCCTTTCCTCCCTTCCTTCTTTCCTTCCTCCATCCCACTTTCTTCCTTCTGTCGTTCCTCCCTCCCTCCTACCTTCCTTCCTTCCTTACTTCTTTCCTCCCTCCTTTCCTTCCTTCTTCCTCTCTTCCTTCCTTGACTTGAACACAACAGGAGGGTTAAGATATGGTTTCAAACTTATTAACATTCATTTGTCTGTAAACTGTATAAAAGCAGAGAGCAGTGGAACGACTCCAGAGGTTAGAGTGAAGTCACTGGATGTAGTTTGTGTCAAAGTGATGAAAAGCTTCACCTGAAAAGCTGCTTTTAACATTAACTGTGAATAAAGATCATATTACACATTCTCTCTCTTCGTTTACAGTTTAACCCTCGTGTCGTCCTCCCGGGTCAAATTGAACCCCTTCCTTCTTTCTTCCCTTCTTCCCTTCCTTCCTTCCTTCCTTCCTCCCTTCCTTCCTTCTGTTCTTCTTTCCTTTCTTCTGTCCTTGCTTCTTTTCTCCCTCCCACCTACCTACTTTCCTTCCTTCCCACCCTCCTCCTTCCTTCTTTCCTCTCTCCTACCTTCCTTCCTTCCCTCCTTCCTCCCTCCCTCCTTTCCTTCCTTCTTTCCTCTCTCCTACCTTCCTTCCTTCCCTCCTTCCTCCCTCCCTCCTTTCCTTCCTTCTGTTCTTCTTTCCTTCCCTCCTTTCTTCTGTCCTTGCTTCTTTTCTCCCTCCCACCTACCTACCTACCTTCCTTCCTTCCCACCCTCCCTCCTTCCTTCTTTCCTCTCTCCTACCTTCCTTCCTCCCTCCCTCCTTTCCTGCCTTCCTTCCTCCTTTCCTTCCTTCCTCCTCCCTCCTTTCCTTCTTTCCTTCCTTCCTCCCTCCTTTCCTTCCTTCTTCTTCTTCCTAACTTTCTTCCTTGACTCAAGGACGACAGGAGGGTTAAATATGAAAACTGATATTTCCTCCTGCTCTCAAACATCTCAATAATCAGTCTGATTGTTCCCTTTAAATTCAGTGTGACCACAAACTAATGAACAGATCTGTAACCCAGATACACGAAGAATGGCAACTTCTGTTCTCTCTTGTGTTTTTTTGCTGTTTTATATCCAACAGCTGCTAAAAATATGAGACAGGAAATGAGAGGATGAATCTGTGGTGACGGTTTCAGAGTGAAACCCTGAAATTATGAAGGATTAGTTCATCCTGCGGTTCAGAAACCCTCCGTGTGGTTCTGCAGAGGCTCTTGTTCTTTAGAGTGTGATCAGCTCGGTGTTTCCCTCCGTCAGCAGCATCAGAGGCGTCCACACACACACACACACACACACACACACACACACACACACACACACACCGGAGGAGGAGCAGGGAGAGTCCACACGGTCACTGAACGCCTTTGTGTCCACAGACTCCTCCGGGCTCTGCAGCGGGGAGAAGCTGCAAACCTCCCCGGACAGCAGGAGGGGAAACTCGGCTTGAGCAGGCACCACGCCCCGCTGCAGGAGGAGGAGGATCCGAGACGGTTGTTCGAAAAGAGGAGGGTCCGCTTAGTGTGAGGAGAGGAGGAAGGAAACTTGAAGCAACAGACAGAATAAAAGAGGAGGAGGAGGGAAGGGGCGTTTTTGTGTCTGGAAAAGAAAGAAGTGCATCTGCAGACAGCTGATCGATCAGATTCAGTAGATCCGGATCTAATGGAGTCCAGAGAAGCCGCAGAGTCACTGACATCCTCCGGGGATCGGTGTTCACAGCTCGGCTCAGCAGCTGCAGATATGTCGCCGCAGATCAGCGCAGAAAACTGTTTCCAGCTGCTCACAAAAGCCAAGAGAGAAGGCGAGGCGGGCGTGAGGGAGCGCGTGTACGACTACATGAGCGCGCACTACCTGCAGGTGCTGCGGGCTCCCGGTGTGTACGGTAGACTGACCGCTGGGGAGAGGGAGCTCATCCTGGCCCGGAGGATGGAGGGGAGGAAGGTGCTGGCAGTGGCCGAGAGCAGTGAGGTGTCTGACCGGCGGGAGGACACCGACCGGGAGGACAGCGACCAGAAAGGGGAGGACACCAACCGGGATGACACGAACCACCGGCGGGAGGACACCAACCGGGAGGACACCAGCCGGGATGACATCAACCGGGATGACACCAACCACCGGCGGGTGTTCTACCTCCACCCGGACAGCCGGCGGTGGGAGGTGCTGACCACCCTACCGGAGGAAGTCCCCACTAAAGGCTCCAGCATGTGCACCATGTACAACTACCTGTTCGTGGCGGGGGGGCTGCGGGGGGACCGGGTGTCTGACCGGGTGTTCTGCTTCAATCCGGTAACCGGAGCCTGGACTCAGACCCGCCGGCTGACCCAGCCCCGGTGCCAGCTGCAGCTCGTGTCTATGGACGGTCACCTGTACGCCATCGGGGGGGAGTGTCTGTTCACGGTGGAGAGGTACGACCCGCGCACGGACAGGTGGGCTCCGGTGGCCCCGCTGCCTAAAGGCTCGTTCGCTGTTGCGCACGAGGCGACGTCATGTGGCGGGGAGCTGTTCGTGTCCGGTGGTTCGCTCTTCTACCGGCTGCTCCGCTACGACTCCCGCCGGGATGAGTGGGAGGAGTGTCCGTTTAACGAGAGCCGGCGGCGGTCCACCGACATGGTGGCGCACC
This sequence comes from Scomber japonicus, assembly GCF_027409825.1. Taxonomy (NCBI): domain Eukaryota; kingdom Metazoa; phylum Chordata; class Actinopteri; order Scombriformes; family Scombridae; genus Scomber; species Scomber japonicus. Next base: position 1,518,559 of record NC_070594.1, on the reverse strand, counting down.
GCAGCCTCGTGTACCGGTTCGACGTGGACCGGGAGCGCGCGGGGGTGAGTGTGTACAAATACAACACGGTGGTGAAGGTGTGGCACGGTGGCGCGTGCTACCCGCTCCACAACCCTCTGCCGTTCCGGTGCGCGGTGCTCGGGGACCGGATCTACTGCGTCAACCGGAACCAGACGCTGCAGTTTGAGGTCCGGGAGGAGCGCGAGGGCTTCCTACCGGAGGTCCTGCCCTCCCCTACCGAGACCAGAGGAGCCCTGGTACCGTTCGTCCTCTCTCTGAACCGGGACCAGTGATTTATCCCGGTGCAGCTCTCCGTTAACCGGGACAGTCAGCGCGGTGCCTTCATCACTTGTTGCTGCATGAAAATCAGATTCATGAACAAACTGATTTTATTGAAGCTGCAGGTTTGAATCCAGCTGTTGAGCAGATGTGATTGAATGTTACTGAAAACGTTTGATGCAGTTTTTTTTTGTATCCAGAGGCTGAAAGTTTGTTGGAAGTTTAAACCAGAACCAGTTTTATTAAGATCACAAATGATCGATCTCAAAATCCTCCACATAAGAAAAGAGCCGTCAGATTTATCAAAATAAATCAAACTGAATTTAATCTGGAAACAAACGAGACAGAAAAGAAGAAACCTGCATCATAAAATCTGCAAAAGGTCAAATTCAAATGTCAAGAATTCATTTTAATCACAAAACCTGAAAAATAACCGCATGAAAACTCAATAATCATACAAATAACATCGCTTATATTATGAATATATAAATATAAATTAATCGCTGCTTTTAAGAATTTAAAGTGCTCCGAAAAAAAACCTTCATTCTGCTGAAGAAGACCATGTGACCCGGTCAAAAGCTCCTGAACAGCTTCTTAACCCTTAAACAGACAACGTGCACCAGGAGATAAAGACTCTTTAACCTTCCTGTTGTCCTCCCGGGTCCTTCCTCTGTCCTTCCTTCCTTCCTTCCTTCCTTCATCTGTCCTTCCTTCCTTCCGTCCTTCCTTCCTCAGATCTAAGTTCAGCTGTTAGGGTAAATGTTCCCTCCTTCTGTCCTTTCTTCCTTCCTTCATCTGTCCTTCCTTTCTTTCTTCCTCTCCCCCCCTCCCTTTCATTCCTTCTCCCTTCCTCCCTCCTTTCCTTCCTTCTTCCTCCCTCCTTCCTTTCCTTCCTTCTTCCTCCCTTCCTTCTCTTCCTCCCTCCTTTCCTTCCTTCTTCCCTCCTTTCCTTCCTCCCTTCTTCCTTTCCTTCCTTCTTCCCTCCTTTCCTTCCTTCCTTCCTTCTTCCCTCCTTTCCTTCCTTCCTTCCTTCCTTCCTTCCTTCCTTCTTTCCTTCCTTCCTTACTTACTTTAGGTGCAAATGACATAACTAGTAAGGATTTTTTACATCTAATTTTCCACTCCTGCCTGTTTAAGGGTTAATAAACGCTTTCTTTAACAACATAAAAAAAAATGATGTGTAACATTAAAAAGCACGTTAAAAAAAAAAATCAACACTCATTAAATCATTAAAACAACGTTAAACTCTGGAAACTTAAACGTGGCCATTTACTGTCTTTCTCCTGAGCTTTCAGTCACAGCTCGTGGTCTTCCTCAGCTGATGGAGTTTTCTCTGTTTGTTAAAAAATATCATAAAAACAACAATAATAATAATAATTACCGTAGATGTTATTAAACGTGTTTCTGTATCTGCTCACCTGTACAGATCCAACAGGTGAGTGATTGACAGGTGGGGGGGGGGGGGGGGGGCGGGGCTATAAACATACCTGAGAGCTGAGTTCAGACTGTTAAAGCTGCTGTTTCTTTACTCTGTGCAGTAAACTCCACCCGGCTGGGCCTCCTCCTCAAACACTTAAAACAAACACACCCACCTAGTTCAGGTATTTTTTGGCCCCGCCCCCTTCCAGTCTGACGCCTCATTAGCATAAAAAAGAGCAAAAAGTTATGAGAGAGAGGGTCAAAGGTCATCCTGCAATATCTTATGTTATAATTATTAATGTATTTTTTATTCATATTTTATAAGCTTTTTAATTGTGGGGCACTTTTTGATACTTTCTTATTCATTTTTTTTTTTTTAGTATTTTATGAATGGAGGTATGTGTGTGTGTAAAATAAGAAATCAAACCTCATCCACAGGTGCTCATCGTGTGTCAGCAGCGCCACCATGTGGTCAGTTATGAAGGGCTTCATGTTTAAACCTCCTGTTTTACAAATATAACCCAGACGTTACCAAACTATGATTCATTGATTATCTGAATGGATGAACGGATTAATATGAAGCACTTTTTGTTCTTTAGTAAAACTTTGTCACTTTGTTTGGAGCAGAGCTGCAAATAATCATTATTGATTAATTATTATAAAATACTGAGAAACGTCTCAAGCTGTTTTAACCCTTTACATCCTGACTCATAATTAGTCTCTACACTAATTCACATTCATAAATTATCCATCAGTTTGATTCTTTAATAGTAAAAACACATTCATTATCACTGTTTTATGGTCCAGGGGGACATTTGATAGAATATGATGAATACAACATGTTTTAATGCTGATTTTTAATAATTTCTTCAGGTCAAACTTATATTTAAACATATATCAGCTGCACAAAAATAGAAACAAAATGATGCATTTTATTTCTATTTTTGTAAACTGTGGCTCACATTAGGAAAAGTCAAATAATAAATATATATATATAATAAATGTGTATATGATGTTTTTACACTAAAATGTGAAAATGGGTCAAATTGAACACACACACACTCACACAGACACACTCACACACACGTACACACACTCTCACACACAGACACGCACACACACACACACACACACAGACACGCACACACACTCACTCACACACACAGACACACACACACACACACTCATACACACACACAGACACACACACAGACACATACACACACAGACACACACACATCACGCAGACACACTCACACACAGACACACGCACACACACACAGACACACACACACAGACACTCTCACACACACAGACACACACTCTCACACGCACACACTCACACACACGTACACACACTCTCACACACGCACACACACACACTCACACACAGACACGCACACACACACACACAGACACACACTCACTCACACACACACACACAGACACACACAGACACTCACACACACACACACACACACACACACACACACACACACACTCATAAAGAACCAGGAATTGTCTAAAACAATGATTCAATTATTAAAATAGTTGAGAATGTATTTCCTGTAGATGGATTAATGGATGTTTGCAGCTCTGCAGGTCGCTGTGTTTTAATCCTTCAGATGATAAATGTGCCTTTAAAGGTGTCAAACATCTTAATAAATGTTGCTGTTCATTTAAAATATAATACTTCTTTTAATGTTTTTCATGTGTTGAATATGAATGTTTGCTCTCATGTTGCTGCAGAGGTTTTAATATGCAGCGTGATGATGAAACTATGATGATCAATAAATGATGCTTCCAGTCTGACAAGGTTATTCATTTATTTATTTATTAGGGCTGTCAAACGATTAATTTTTTTAATCACGATTAATCGCAGAGTTTCCATAGTTAATCACGATTAATGGCGTTATGAACTGCATGTTTAAAATCCTGTTATTTTCTATTTGAAGGCAGTTTTAAGCCCATAATGTAAAGCATTTCTTACCAGAGTGTCTTAACTGGGAATCAATCACGGCTCTGCTGCGACTCCCACACTCCAAAATGGTCCTTTGGTGGAGCTGAGGCTGGCTTGGCTGCACCTGGGTGTTTAGCGTGGAGGTGCTAACTCAAACTCCACGTACTCCGGTGGTAGTTAAACTCCGTTTGACACAGGTTGCATTTTACTTTTGACTTGTCAACTGAAGCGTCTGGAAGTGTTTTAAAGTTAAACAAGCCGTTCAAAAGTCCAGTAGCTCTCTTACTTTCCATCAGCGCGGTAGGTTTACTGCAGGAGGCCACTTCAAAGCATAGCGCTACAGCTAGAGGAGCCGTCTACGGGGGAGTAGAAGGGACAAAAAGGCTTGCAACATTAAAATGCCATTAAAAAAAACGCGTTATGGATTGTATTAATCTAATCACGATTAACGCATTGTCGCTGACAGCCCTATTATTTATTACCCCTCCAATTTGATTGTTTATAAATAGGGTTGCAAAATTCCGGGAATTTTCAAACTTGGAAACTTTCCATGGGAATAAACTGGGAATTTACTAAACTGAAGGTATGTTCTTATTAGGGAACTTAAATATAGTTGTGTAAAATAATATTTTAGCATAATCCTGACTAAAACAACCAGATATCATGCAGTACTGTTGAATATCTTTGCTATCACATGCTCACATAGCACACTGTTTACTGCAGGGCTACTGAGACCACGCCCCCTACATGCACTGAGCATTCCTCCATCACATGCACAGATGATTTCTACAATTCTGGACCACACTTTTGAGCCCAGAGCACACAACTTGAAACCAGACTTCTGAGCCTGTGGTTTTGATGACATTATATGGTAATATATTTAGGGATATTTTGCTAAGTGCTATATTTAGCCTTATGGTGGAAAAAATAAAACTGGTCAAAACCAAATAAACCACAATTTATACAGCAAATATCACTTTAACAGACAGGAGTGGAACTTTGATGTTACTAGTTATATCATTTGCACCTCAGTAAATAACAATAACAAATAGTTTTAAAAACATCTTGTAATAATTTGGATTTTATGAGTTGTATCTCCACCAGGATACATTGGACACATCCCCCTCAGGGATGTGTAGCTTCACAGACACATTGTTGTATTTTTTCAGAGTTGTGTGTGAAACCATTAAGAATAATAACATTTAGTTGTTTTTTTAATATTAAATTACAAATAATTGTATACTTTAATATAACTTCAACAGCTCAGGGACATCAAGCGACATTGTGCACCTTTTTTATCGTCAACTTAAAATAATGTTTTTTAATGAAGGGGTGGACTTTTTTATCCAATTAATCAATCAAATGATGATACCTTTCCACTAAATTACCCTCAGTTGCCATAAATTCCCATAAATTCCCATTTAATTCCCATAATTCCCATGGAAAGTTTCCAATTTGGAATATTTCCAAAATTCCCCAGCTTAACTTCCCATGGAAATTTACCGGAAACTTTCCACCCCTTTGCAACCCTATTTATAAATCATAAGGTACAAATTATCCTCAAATCCTGTCGATATGTCTAACAGGTCACATATGAATCAGCTACACACAAAACATATGCATTTTATTTCCATGTTTGTAAACTTTGGGTCACATCAGGAAAAGTCTGATTAACAGAAACGTGTAGCTATATGATGTTACAGCTGTCAGACATAAAGACCCTGAACAGCATAGGAAGGGTTTAAAGTAGATTTCGACATAAAAACTCGATCACGTCCCTTCAGAAGCTTCTCAGCAGCTGAAACCGTGATTCAGCATATTTCAGTGTGACTGCTGCAGAGAAGAGAGCAAGAAACACTGAGTCACTGACAGAGAGACGCTGACACTGCAGATCCTGCATCCTGCACACTGATCAATACCTACACACTGATCAATACCTGCAGCCTGATCAATACCTGCACACTGATCAATACCTGCAGCCTGATCAATACCTGCTGCCCGATCAATACCTGCACACTGATCAATACCTGTACACTGATCAATACCTGCACACTGATCAATACCTACACACTGATCAATACCTGCAGCCTGATCAATACCTGCACACTGATCAATACCTGTACACTGATCAATACCTGCAGCCTGATCAATACCTACACACTGATCAATACCTGTACACTGATCAATACCTACACACTGATCAATACCTACACACTGATCAATATCTACACACTGATCAATACCTGCACACTGATCAATACCTGCAGTCTGATCAATACCTACACACTGATCAATACCTGCAGCCTGATCATACACACGCACACACACACACACACACTCACACTGATCAATACCTACACACTGATCATACACACACACACACACACACACACACACACACTGATCAATACCTCAATACCTCAATACCACACACACACACACACATACACACACACACTCACACTGATCAATACCTACACACTGATCATACACACACACACACACACACACACACACACACACACACTGATCAATACCTGCCCACTGATCACACACACACACACATACACACACACACACACACACACACACACACTGATCAATACCTCAATACCACACACACACACTGATCAATACCTCAATACCACACACACACACACAGACATACACACTCTCTCTCTCACACACACTCACACACACACACACACACAGACACACGCACACACACACACACAGACACACACAGACACACACACACACACACACACACACACAGAGCAGCAGCAGAAGAGAAATGTCGCCATCTAGTGGAGGAAACTCAGCTTCACATCAGACTTTATAACGAAGCAGTTTAATGTCTTGAACCCCCCCCCCACACACACACACACGCACACACACAAACACACACAAACACACACACACACACACACAAACACATATTTTTGATATATATATTATATATTTATATATTTATATATAAAGTCTGCTCCAGGATGTGAAAACAAAGAAATGGACATTAAAGATTAAATCTGATATGGATGAATAAAAGTTAATGTTTGACTTTATCTCCACGTATTTATTCCAAAGGTCAAAGCTCGGCGCTGTGAGGATCGTATTTCTTCTGGTTAAAGTCAGAGTTGAGACTTTCTGTGAATCAGCGACTCCTGAAATCTTCCTGCTGTGGTTTCATGTTTGTTCTAAAGGTATTTAATCTGAAGCTAACGTAACTAACAGGTTTCATCGTGTTTGTTCTAAAGGTATTTAATCTGAAGCTAACGTAGCTAACAGGTTTCATGTTTGTTCTAAAGGTATTTAATCCGAAGCTAACGTAACTAGCAGGTTTAATCGTGTTTGTTCTGAAGGTATTTAATCTGAAGCTAACGTAACTAGCAGGTTTAATCGTTTGTTCTAAAGGTATTTAATCCGAAGCTAACGTAACTAACAGGTTTCATCGTGTTTGTTCTAAAGGTATTTAATCTGAAGCTAACGTAACTAGCAGGTTTAATCGTGTTTGTTCTAAAGGTATTTAATCTGAAGCTAACGTAACTAGCAGGTTTCATCGTGTTTGCTCTAAAGGTGTTTAATCTAAAGCTAACGTAACTAACAGGTTTAATCGTGTTTGTTCTAAAGGTGTTTAATCTGAAGCTAACGTGACTAGCAGGTTTAATCGTGTTTGTTCTAAAGGTGTTTAATCTGAAGCTAACGTGACTAGCAGGTTTAATCGTGTTTGTTCTAAAGGTGTTTAATCTGAAGCTAACGTAACTAGCAGGTTTAATCATGTTTGTTCTAAAGGTGTTTAATCTGAAGCTAACGTAACTAGCAGGTTTAATCGTGTTTGTTCTAAAGGTATTTAATCCGAAGCTAACGTAACTAGCAGGTTTAATCGTGTTTGTGTTAGCAGTAGATTTATTATGTTGCTTTGTTGAATACTGGTGGAAGCTTCATTCATCCTCTGACTGTTATTAGCTTTGTTAACGAGACGCTAATGTGAGTGAAAACAGAGTTACTGTCCATAAAAGAACAAACATAGAAGTACAAATATGTGAATGTACAACATACAGAGTGTGTGTGTGTGTGTGTGTGTGTGTGTGTGTGTGTGTGTGTGTGTGTGTATGTGTGTGTGCAGAGTAGAGAAATAATATAATTATAGTTTCAGATCCATTTAGTCTCTAGAAATAAAACCTGAACTCTTCGCATGTTGTTGTTTATGTCTCATAGTGTGAAAGTGCTGCAGAGCTCCACTCAGGTTCTGATCAGACCTGTGAGCCTTGTTATGTCTCAGAATAATGAGCTGATTCTCAGAGCAGTGAGGGATGAGAGACAATCCATAAAACTGACAAATGAGCTGTGAAGAAGAATCACAGCAACATGAGAACATCAGAGATCAGATCAGACTTTATCATTCTCAGATAGATGTGATCATCTTCCAGCTGTTCTGTGTTTTCTCTACAGATGAAGGTAGAAAGTCTCTGTGAGATGATGTGGATGTGAATCCAGCAGCATCTGTCCTGGTAACATGACGAGCTGCTGCTGCTGCTGCTTGCTCTGACTGGATATAGTAGAATTGGAAGAAGAGGAACACTTCAAATGTTGAAGAGCTTTTCAAAGTCTGTTTAATAGAAGTGAAAAGTGATCTGATCCCCAAAGAACCAGCAACAGGAAGTGTTTCCCTCTAGTCCTCAAACTATCCAAAAGCTTCATGCAGAACCATCTTCATTGTGTTCTCCTAAACCTCTGTAATATATAAAGCTTTATGTTAGATTTGACTTTCTGTATCATATTTAAACTGTTCAAGACTCGTACGACGGCTCTGAAGAACACGTGCTTCTTGCATGAGGCTCATTGTGAGCTTTGTGAAAGTGATTTGTTGGATACGACACTGCAGCTCAAAGTGTCAGATGAGTGTATTTAGTATTGGAGTGAATGAGCTGCTTTCCTCCAGTCAGAGCTGTGTGTGTTTGTCATGTGACTGAGAGGAATGAATAATGAATAATGTATTGTTCTGTTTGTGTGAAGGTGTTTCTCTGCTATGGATCAGAGTGAGGACAGAGTGGAGGGAGTCCCTCCCTCTAAAAGCTCTCTGTGTGGGGAACATGACAGCCAGACCAAAGCTCAGAGGTGAGATGAGGATCTCTAACTGTCCATCACTGTTCTCCACTCACATCACTCCACCATCATTATTCACACTCAAAGCTCTGTGTGTGTTGTGTTGAAGGACAAAGAAGCAGCACAGACCAGACTCTGCTGGACTCAGTCGGCCGTCTGTCAAGAATCTGCGGTCGATGTTTGAACCTAAGAAGTTCAGTGATGAACATAAATCAGCTGATCAGAGGTAAGAATGTAAAATCTTTGTTTCTGTTAGTTTCCATCACACCTCAGAAAATTTTGGCAGTTTTCTGCTTACTGATGTCACTGTGGTCCCACATTTCAGGGATTAATTTAATTAGCTCAGGAGGATCTCTAACTGTCCATCACTGTTCTCCACTCACATCACTCCACCATCATTATTCACACTCAAAGCTCTGTGTGTGTTGTGTTGAAGGATAAAGAAGCAGCACAGACCAGACTCTGATGAACCTGAACCCAGCTGTGTGTCCATGAAGAGTGACCAGTCCATGGGGAAACGTATTTATTTTAAATCTGGACAACCAGCTGATGGAAGGTAAGAATGTAAAGTTGTAAAGACTGAGCAGACTTCTCATTTCTTTTAAGATGCAGCATTGGTCCCTGGCTGGATTTGAACCAGGGACGCTGTGATTACGTGGTATGCTCTCTAACACTCAACCACCAGGACTTTTCATTTCTATCCAACATGCACATTTATCAGAACGGTTGTTGTTTCAGGATCCAGCAGAGACCAAACTATCCTAGACCTGAACCTGAACCCAGCTGTGTGTCCATGAAGAGTGACCAGTCCATGGGGAAACCTATTAATTTTAAATCTGGACAACCAGCTGATAGAAGGTAAGAATGTAAAGTTGTAAAGACTGAACAGATTTTCCTGATCAGATGTAAACTGTAACTGACAGTAAACGTTATGCTAGACATGAACTGGTTTTTATGACGTCCGACCTCGTCAGTGAAAAGTCGGCCGTCATAGAGACGGAGGAGACGTGATCATCATTTAAATATGGAGATAACACATCACATGTTCACACAGTCTCTCCTGGAACACATTCATGCTGTTTCATTCAGTTGTTCATATGAAAAGTGACATGATTTATTTATTTATTTATACATTACAGACATAAAAACATGTTAAAGTGAAAACACTTATTTCCAACATGTTAAAAGACAAAATACAAGACAAACAACATGAAACTGAATCAGCACAAATGAAATCACATAATAAACACAAACAGGGCCGGCCCAAGCCTCCATGGGGCCCTAAGCAAAATTTGATTTTGGGGCCCTCTATTACTGCCAATAATAATGATTATTGATCATTCATACACCTACTATAAACGTATTCTACTTATTCTACTCCGTCATTACGAATACACTTGTAAAACTAAATGTGAAAACTTTTTGTTGTAGTTAGATTGTAATCAACAGTGATTAATGCAATGGAAGCAGACACCAAGATTTGCAAACTTACAGAAAAATCTTTCAATTAATATTTGGCTAAGTCAGCAGCTCCCCCTACTGGCCACACAGAGAATCAATACATAAAACCTCAAAGAGCAGCCCGGCATGTTTTACTCATCTATGGTTTTTAATCTGAAATGGTAGCAAATTCAGCTACAAGAGCAGCCTGGGGTTGATTAACACTTAATATTAAAGTGATATAGTACTAAGTGGGATACTGAATGTCATGTAGGTCAATTAAAAGTAATAAAATAAACTAATTATTTGCTGTAAACACAATCTGCTTTATTATTATTATTTTAAATAAACTGCAACACCAAATATACAAAAACAGACAGTATTAAATAAAATAAAAATACAACAACAAATACTTAAATAATGATGAAAATCAACAGGCACCTAAAACAAGGTAACACAAATGGTTGATAAATAAAATATTAAGTTGAATTAGGTCTGAAAACTATGTAAAAATGTGCAAAATCTTTGGTAAAAATAGGGAGGGAAATACAAAACACACTCCTGTAATTCAAACATTTGACTTTTATATGTAAAAAACACAGCATTGAATAAAATAAACAAAGAAATATCAATCCTGCTGTCCCTCAGTTGCCAGTTTTATGGACTTTTTTGAAAATAATTTGCAGCAAAAGCAATAGACCGCATCTTTACTGTTTGAATATGTGAGCCAGCTCCGCTTGACTTTTTCCCCATTTACTAGGTGTCTGTATGTGTAATGATGGTGGAAGCTTCGGCCATCGTGTCTCTTCGGGAATGTGAATGTGTCCTTTATAGGCAGTGGCTTAATACCTGTTCAGTCCTTTCTGAGTCCGACAGGAAAGAGGGACACTCAGCTGGGTCCACTGGCGGAGCTGCTGATCCCTGCTGCAAACTGGATGCTGAAGAAGACACATCAATCTCAATGACCAAAGATGAAGGACCTATAGGGAAATTAAAATAATATTTTTGGACAAAATTATTAATCTAAGTATGTTCTGCAGTACACTGAGCAATTATGAAGGCTGTTTTGTTGTTAACTTACCAGGTACAGCTGAGGTTGCAGAGAGGACAGTGGGTACAGTGGATGTAGCAGAGGATAGAGATGGACCTGAGATGAAAAACATGTCCCTTGTCATATGATTATATTTTATTATTACATCTTAATGAGATAATTTGACTAGAAATTAAATATATATGGTGACAGTTTTTCGATTACCTGATTCATCAGTCTGGGCTGCTCCTGAGGAGGTGGATTGCCCCTGGACTGAGTCACTGCCTCCTCAAAAATACTTTAACAGTGCTCCTGGGGAAGTTTCATATAACGTATGAGCATAACAGGGAGTTGATGTAAAAGGAATATATTTATTTACTCACATAAATTACTGTGCTCTGCAGCAAACAATTGCAAACAACGTACCTCAAACTATAAGTTAACTAAATTAATTCATTAATGCAAAACCATATTGCTAGCAAACGTCACCGCGTTTGTAAATGACGTTAGTTATTAAACATTTGCTATCAAACGTTATCAGAAACGTTGTTTTGATGCCAAAAAGCGACCCAGAATAATATATATACACTGAGAATTAACTTTTCAAAGTATTACACAAACACAAAAACGTTAGCTTGAATAGTAAGATAAGCTATCTAACCTACCCACAAGAGAGAAGTAGTAAGACATTTTGAACTAATGTTAGCTAGCAAATTTGCTGTTATAGGCTAACGTATTTGAAACAAAATGTCAACAATAATTAGGGACTTTCCTAATTTCAGGGAACTTTTCAAAATCTCCTTGACACCAAATGTTACATTACCGAGACATACCTTTATTTTGTCGTTTTTTCTCCTCTTCATCTTTCTTCCTTTTTCTCTTTTCTGCCCCTGAGGGGTAAGTCCTTTTTTGCGACATCCTTCACCTGCTCCTAGCTCCAAGATGCTGAGTGCGCACCGCACGGTTGGGTGCACTACACACGTTACTAGCGGAGGTCAAATTTCAAGCAGTGAGGCAGTAGGAAACTACACTCTGCTTCATATCATGTTAACAGACTCTGTTAACATGATATTGTTGTTGTTTTTTTTTTGGGGGGGGGGGTTGTACAAGAACGTACATTTGATAATATATGAATCATCATCACGCACACATGGAAAAAAATAATAAATTGCTTTTTTATTTTTTACGTTAGTTGCTCTTGGGGGCCCCCTAGTGGTCACGGGGCCCCAAGCAGCTGCTTAGTTCGCTTATGCCTTGGGCCGGCCCTGAACACAAAGTAAAACTGTCATTATAAAGCTGTTCCATAAATAAGTCCTGACCTGACATCTATAAGCTCCTCTCATGTTTAACAGCTGGATGTGTAACAGGAAGCTGTTCCACAACACAGCACCAGCTTAAAAAAGAAACTTGTGCCTCCATTATTCACTGGAGGGACTTTATATGAACACACTGGCCCTGGTGTTACAGCCATGCTGAGGATGTTTCATTATCTGTCAAGTATTGAGGATCAAAGCCGTTGATAATGTTGAACATATGATGCAACTTCTGTTGTTCTACTCTGAGCTGTACTGGCAGCAGTCCTACACTTCTGAATCCATCACAACCCACACGAGTTAAAGAGGAAACATTTCATTAATACTGAATCATATTATTTTAGCCAATTGATCCTGAATTTAGATGTTAAACCACTGAACCAATCAGAATCAAACTGATGCTGTACCAATGAGGACATGAGAAGTTTCTACAGAAAAGTCAAAAACCTTCATCTGTGAAACAGGAACTGAAGTTTGATGGAAGACTTTTTAACAACAACAGATTCACAGGACAGTGACTGGTCCAATATTATTCCTAAATATGAGACAAAATATCATCAAACTTCAGTTTCATTATAAAATATGTTCAATGAATTTGTTCTTGACGTCTTTGTTCCAAACAGGATTGACTCAATCAATCAATCTTTATTTGTATTGCACCAAATCACAACAGAGTTATCTCAAGGTACTTTACACATAGAGCAGGTCTAAACCGAACTCTTCAGGTTTTAATTTTAAGCCAGTAGACTGAAGCTCATACAACAAACTGTGTCTGACTAAATACTCAACCTGCTCAAAAACAAGATATTCAAATACCTCAGACATGACACCTGCCTACTTTCTCACTTACACACACCTCAATGTCATGTTCATACTGGGAGCTGCCCAGTTCAACCAGTCTGTTACAAGCAGACACTGAGCAGCTCCACTGCAGCAGCTGCAGGTTGTAGCTGCCTTGCTCCAGGGCACTTCAGCAGTGGACAGTGAGAGAGGGAGAGCTGTATGGAGGTTTGTTCAGATTTGATGAAGCCAAACACTGAGCTGAAAGCTACAAACAGATTGAGCTGAAAGTGGTATCAGTAGGACTAGTAAAGCTTTACCACTACAGGGAGTCATCTGATTCTCTGTTCACATCCAAATATCACTTGATGGACCTTTAGTTTGTGTTTGTCTCTGTGCGGACAGACATAATGTGAGCTCATCCTTCATGATTCCTCCACAGAGTGGACCAGGAGAGCTCAGAGGTTCCCAGTGGTCAGTCTGCCCAGCAGCATCAAACACACCTGGACTCCATATTTATGGTCTGTACATGTACAACAACTACTTTTACATCTGTTGTGTTCACAATCACCTCCATGCTGCACTTTGTAGACCACTGGATTGTCAGTGTGTCCAACATGGATCTGATGTTTCCTTCATGATGTTAGTTTGATTGTGTCATTCATATATTATTCTGTTTCAGCTGCTGGAGGAGAACATCGTCACTTTTGTGAAGAACGAGCTGAAGAAGATGCAGAAGGCTCTGAGTCCAGATTACCCAGAATGCTTAGAGAGTCAGAATGAGGATGAGGAGGTGTTGGACGGTGAGGAGGAAGAGCAGAGGAGGAGCAGCAGAGAGGCATTTCTGGAGATCACAGTGCACTTCCTGAGGAGAATGAAGCAGGAGGAGCTGGCTGAGCGTCTGCAGAGCAGTAAGAGGATTTTAACAGATTTAACATGATGGAGAGGAAATGGAGGCAACATGGGAGAGGTTTATATTTCAAACTCTGCTGTTAATATGATGCACACATCTGCATCAGATCTATGAATTCTTCTGAGCTGAAAACAGTCAGAAACGGTTTGTCCACAACTGATGAGCTGAATAGATTTCATAGTGGAGGAAAATATAAACATCTGCAGTTTAATGTTTACATTCTACCAATTTACTATAGAATCATCTGATTGATTTCATTTGTTGTTTGTTCATTCAGGAGCTCGTGCTGCAAAGTGTCGACGTAAACTCAAGTCTAACCTGCAGAAGAAGTTCCAGTGTGTGTTTGAGGGGATCGCTAAAGCAGGAAACCCAACCCTTCTGAATCAGATCTACACACCGCTCTACATCACAGAGGGAGGGACTGCAGAGGTCAATGATGAACATGAGGTCAGACAGATTGAAACAGCATCCAGGAAACCAGACAGACCAGAAACAACAATCAGACAAGAAGACATCTTTAAAGCCTCACCTGGAAGAGTTGAACCAGTCAGAACAGTGATGACAAAGGGAGTGGCTGGCATTGGGAAAACAGTGTTAACACAGAAGTTCACTCTGGACTGGGCTGAAGACAAAGCCAACCAGGACATACACTTCACATTTCCATTCACTTTCAGAGAGCTGAATGTGGTGAAAGAGAAAAAGTACAGCTTGGTAGAACTTGTTCATCACTTCTTTACTGAAACCAAAGAAGCAGGAATCTGCAGGTTTGAAGAGTTCCAGGTTGTGTTCATCTTTGACGGTCTGGATGAGTGTCGACCTCCTCTGGACTTCCACAACACCGAGATCCTGACTGATGTTACAGAGTCCACCTCAGTGGATGTGCTGCTGACAAACCTCATCAGGGGGAAACTGCTTCCCTCTGCTCGCCTCTGGATAACCACACGACCTGCAGCAGCCAATCAGATCCCTCCTGAGTGTGTCGGCATGGTGACAGAGGTCAGAGGGTTCACTGACCCACAGAAGGAGGAGTACTTCAGGAAGAGATTCAGAGATGAGAAACAGGCCAGCACCATCATCTCCCACATCAAGACATCACGAAGCCTCCACATCATGTGCCACATCCCAGTCTTCTGCTGGATCACTGCTACAGTTCTGGAGGATGTGTTGAAAAGCAGAGAGGGAGGAGAGCTGCCCAAGACCCTGACTGAGATGTACATCCACTTCCTGGTGCTTCAGGCCAAACTGAAGAAAGTCAAGTATGATGGAGGAGCTGAGACAGATCCACACTGGAGTCCAGAGAGCAGGAAGATGATTGAGTCTCTGGGAAAACTGGCTTTTGAGCAGCTGCAGAAAGGCAACCTGATCTTCTATGAATCAGACCTGACAGAGTGTGGCATTGATATCAGAGCAGCCTCAGTGTGCTCAGGAGTGTTCACACAGGTCTTTAAAGAGGAGAGAGGCCTGTACCAGGACAAGGTGTTCTGCTTCATCCATCTGAGTGTTCAGGAGTTTCTGGCTGCTCTTCATGTCCATCTGACATTCATCAAGTCTGGACTCAATCTGCTGGCAGGAAAAATAACAACATCCCAGATATGTTTCTACCAGAGTGCTGTGGACAAGGCCTTAAAGAGTCCAAATGGACACCTGGACTTGTTCCTCCGCTTCCTCCTGGGTCTTTCACTGCAGACCAATCAGACTCTCCTACGAGGTCTGCTGACACAGACAGGAAGTAGCTCACAGGAAACAGTTGAGCAGGAAACCATTGAGCACATCAAGAAGAAGATCAGTGAGAATGTGTCTGCAGAGAGAAGCATCAATCTGTTCCACTGTTTGAATGAACTGAATGATCGTTCTCTAGTGGAGGAGATCCAATGGTACCTGAGATCAGGAAGTCTCTCCACAGATAAACTGTCTCCTGCTCAGTGGTCAGCTCTGGTCTTCATCTTACTGTCATCAGAAAAAGATCTGGATGTGTTTGACCTGAAGAAATACTCTGCTTCAGAGGAGGCTCTTCTGAGGCTGCTGCCAGTGGTCAAAGCTTCAACTAAAGCTCTGTAGGTACACAGAGGGTTATTGATTTATTTATTGATTGATTTATTGATTGAGACAATATTCAAAGAGATTTTTTCCAGAGGTCAGAAAAATAAATGATTGATTAAATATTTTTCCAAATATATTCTCCAGGTTGAGTGGCTGTAACCTCTCAGAGAGAAGCTGTGCAGCTCTGTCCTCAGTTCTCAGCTCCCAGTCCTCTAGTGTGAGAGATCTGGACCTGAGTAACAACAACCTGCAGAATTCAGGAGTGAAGGAGCTTTCTGCCGGACTGGAGAGTCCAAACTGTGCACTGGAAACCCTCAGGTCAGGATATAGCATCTATAATTTCCCTGTCCTGAATAATGACATCGTTTGCATGCTATTTTACATTTCAGTTAATGTCAAATATTCTGAACAACATCTATAAGGTACTTATATCATTAAAAAAAACCTTTTTATGTTTCCAGTCTGTCAGGATGTCTGATCACAGAGGAAGGCTGTGCTTCTCTGGCCTCAGCTCTGAGCTGCAACCCCTCCCATCTGAGAGCGCTGGACCTGAGCTACAATCATCCAGGAGACTCAGGAGAGAAGCTTTTGTCTGCTGGACTAAAGGATCCACACTGGAGACTGGACACTCTCAGGTATGGACAGACAGGTGGACACTCTCAGGTATGGACAGACAGGTGGACACTCAGGTAGAGACAGACAGGTGGACACTCTCAGATAGAGACAGACAGATGGACACGCTCAGGTATAAACA
>NC_070594.1:1471525-1496525 GCF_027409825.1 Scomber japonicus | reverse complement strand
AACTAGCAGGTTTAATCGTGTTTGTTCTAAAGGTATTTAATCCGAAGCTAACGTAACTAGCAGGTTTAATCGTGTTTGTTCTAAAGGTATTTAATCTGAAGCTAACGTAACTAGCAGGTTTAATCAGGTTTGTTCTAAAGGTATTTAATCTGAAGCTAACGTAGCTAACAGGTTTAATCGTTTGTTCTAAAGGTGTTTAATCTGAAGCTAACGTAAATAGCAGGTTTCATCGTGTTTGTTCCAAAGGTGTTTAATCCGAAGCTAACGTAACTACCAGGTTTAATCGTGTTTGTTCTAAAGGTGTTTAATCCGAAGCTAACGTAAATAGCAGGTTTAATCGTGTTTGTTCCAAAGGTATTTAATCCGAAGCTAACGTAACTAGCAGGTTTAATCGTGTTTGTTCTAAAGGTATTTAATCCGAAGCTAACGTAACTAGCAGGTTTAATCGTGTTTGTTCTAAAGGTATTTAATCTGAAGCTAACGTAACTAGCAGGTTTAATCGTGTTTGTTCTAAAGGTATTTAATCTGAAGCTAACGTAACTAACAGGTTTAATCGTGTTTGTTCTAAAGGTATTTAATCCGAAGCTAACGTGACTACCAGGTTTAATCGTGTTTGTTCTAAAGGTATTTAATCCGAAGCTAACGTGACTACCAGGTTTAATCGTGTTTGTTCTAAAGGTATTTAATCCGAAGCTAACGTGACTACCAGGTTTAATCGTGTTTGTTCTAAAGGTATTTAATCTGAAGCTAACGTAACTGGCAGGTTTAATCGTGTTTGTTCTAAAGGTATTTAATCTGAAGCTAACGTAACTGGCAGGTTTAATCGTGTTTGTTCTAAAGGTATTTAATCTGAAGCTAACGTAACTGGCAGGTTTCATCGTGTTTGTTCTAAAGGTATTTAATCCGAAGTTTACGTAACTGGCAGGTTTCATCGTGTTTGTTCTAAAGGTATTTAATCCGAAGCTAACGTAACTAGCAGGTTTAATCGTGTTTGTTCTAAAGGTATTTAATCCGAAGCTAACGTAACTAGCAGGTTTAATCGTGTTTGTTCTAAAGGTATTTAATCCGAAGCTAACGTAACTAGCAGGTTTAATCGTGTTTGTTCTAAAGGTATTTAATCCGAAGCTAACGTAACTAACAAGTTTAATCGTGTTTGTTCTAAAGGTATTTAATCCGAAGCTAACGTAACTAGCAGGTTTTATCGTGTTTGTTCTAAAGGTATTTAATCCGAAGCTAACGTAACTAGCAGGTTTCATCGTGTTTGTTCTAAAGGTATTTAATCCGAAGCTAACGTAACTAGCAGGTTTCATCGTGTTTGTTCTAAAGGTATTTAATCCGAAGCTAACGTAGCTAGCAGGTTTAATCATGTTTGTGTTAGCAGTAGATTTATTATGTTGCTTTGTTGAATACTGGTGGAAGCTTCATTCATCCTCTGACTGTTATTAGCTTTGTTAACGAGACGCACAAACATCAGGAAACTGGAAACGTTTGATTCAAATCTGGTTCATTGGTTCTGTGGTTGAGGTGATGCTGTTCATCATCTTAGTCTCATGTTCATTTAGAGGAGACTTATTACAACATTCCCTCTTTCCCTCCTTCTCTCTTTCTTTCCTCCCTCCTTTCCTTCTTCCTTCCTCCCTCCTTCTCTCTTTCTTTCCTCCCTCCTTTCCTTCTTCCTTCCTCCCTCCTTCTCTCTTTCTGTCCTCCCTCCTTTCCTTCTTTCTTCCTTCCTCCCTCCTTTCCTTCCTCCTTTCCTTCCTTCCCTCCTTCTCTTTCTTTCATCCCTCCTTTCCTTCCTCTCTACTTCCTTCCTCCCTCCTTTCCTTCCCTCCTTTCCTTTCTCCTTCCCTTATTTCCTTTCTTCTTTCCTCCCTCCTTTTCTTCCCTTCCTCCCTCCTTTCCTTCCTTCTTTCTTCCCTCCTTCCTCCCTCCTTTCCTTCCTTCCTTCTTCCTCCCTCCCTTCCTTCCTTCCTTCCTTGACTCAAGGACAACAGATGGGTTAATGTGAATGTTTCCCTCCATTTATAGTTCAACACCATCAGTTAATGTAGTTACATGTGTGTTCATCCTTTCATATATTAATAGTAATTCATTATAATAGTAATTGTTTAATTGGCTGCTGTTAAATATTACAGCATTCATCAAACATATTGATGACTTTATATTTAATGAATCCACCAGTTAGTGTGTCTACAGGAGAATATCTGTTAATCATGAACTATTTATAATGAGCTGGTTAAACATACACACACACACACACTCACACACACACACACACACACACACACACACACACACACACACCTGTATTATAAACATTTTTTAACTGGAACTTTTTGGTTATTTCTGATCTAAATACTAAATGTATTTATTACTGTGTCATGTGATCATATACTGACAGTTAGACATAAAATGAACTCAGACATGAATCTAACCTCGTTCAGTCACCTTTGAACTGGTTTATGATTTAATATCCAGTATCATGCTGCTAATGAAGTCCAGCAATAAGCCTTTATTTCAGGTTAATGATGAACAGGTAATAAACAGTCTGAAACCTTTATAACTGTATCACACACATACTGATGAAAACATCTTTTCATTATAATATTTAGTATTTGAACCAAACTAAGAGCTGCAGCAATATAAACCAAACTTTACCTTTCATTCACTATCTTTATATTATATCAATATTAAATAAATGTCACATTATTAAACTATAAAGTTTATCAGTGTGGTGTGGCCTGCCCCATGTGTGTCCTGCATGTCATTCCCCTCTCTCTGTCTCCAGTTTCCTGTCTCTCTCTACTGACCTGTACATTAAAGGCAAAAAGCCCTTAATCCTTTTTTAAGGTTAAAAAAACAAAAAGTTTATCAGTGAGGACAGAGAGGAGTTAAGTAGTAATCTGAGTGAAAACAGAGTTACTGTCCATAAAATAACAAACATAGAAGTACAAATATGTGAATGTACAACATACAGAGTGTGTGTGTGTGTGTGTGTGTGTGTGTGTGTGTGTGTATGTGTGTGTGCAGAGTAGAGAAATAATATAATTATAGTTTCAGATCCATTTAGTCTCTAGAAATAAAACCTGAACCTGAAAGTGCTGCAGAGGTCCACTCAGGTTCTGATCAGACCTGTGAGCCTTGTTATGTCTCAGAATAATGAGTTGATTCTCAGAGCAGTGAGGGATGAGAGACAATCCATAAAACTGACAAATGAGCTGTGAAGAAGAATCACAGCAACATGAGAACATCAGAGATCAGATCAGACTTTATCATTCTCAGATAGATGGGATCATCTTCCAGCTGTTCTGTGTTTCCTCTGCAGATGAAGGTAGAAAGTCTCTGTGAGCTGATGTGGATGTGAATCCAGCAGCATCTGTCCAGGTAACATGACGAGCTGCTGCTGCTTGCTCTGACTGGATATAGTAGACTTGGAAGAAGAGGAACACTTCAAATGTTGAAGAACTTTTCAAAGTCTGTTTAATAGAAATGAAAAGTGATCTGATCCCCAAAGAACCAGCAACAGGAAGTGTTTCCCTCTAGTCCTCAAACCATCCAAAAGCTTCATGCAGAAACATCTTCATTGTGTTCTCCTAAACCTCTGTAATATATAAAGCTTTATGTTTGATTTGATTTTCTGTATCATATTTAAACTGTTCAAGACTTGTATGACGGCTCTGAAGAACACGTGTGCTTCTTGCATGAGGCTCATCGTGAGCTTTGTGAAAGTGATTTGTTGGATACGACACTGCAGCTCAAATCGTCAGATGAGTGTATTTAGTATTGGAGTGAATGAGCTGCTTTCCTCCAGTCAGAGCTGTGTGTGTTTGTCATGTGACTGAGAGGAATGAATAATGTATTGTTTGTGTGATGTGCAGCTGGTTGTAATGAATGAGCATGTTGTTGTGTTTGTGTGAAGGTGTTTCTCTGCTATGGATCAGAGTGAGGACAGAGAGGAGGGAGTCCCTCCCTCTAAAAGCTCTCTGTGTGGGGAACATGACAGCCAGACCAAAGCTCAGAGGTGAGATGAGGATCTCTAACTGTCCATCACTGTTCTCCACTCACATCACTCCACCATCATTATTCACACTCAAAGCTCTGTGTGTGTTGTGTTGACACAGACCAGACTCTGCTGGACTCAGTCAGCCATCTGTCAAGAATCTGCGGTCGTTGTTTGAACCTAAGAAGTTCAGTGATGAACATAAATCTGCTGATCAGAGGTAAGAATGTAAAATGTTTGTTTCTGTTAGTTTCCATCACACCTCAGAAAATTTTGGCAGTTTTCTGCTTACTGATGTCACTGTGGTCCCACATTTCAGGGATTAATTTAATTAGCTCAGGAGGATCTCTAACTGTCCATCACTGTTCTCCACCATCATTATTCACACTCAAAGCTCTGTGTGTGTTGTGTTGAAGGACAAAGAAGCAGCACAGACCAGACTCTGCTGGACCTGAACCTGAACCCAGCTGTGTGTCCATGAAGAGTGACCGGTCCATGGGGAAACGTATTTATTTTAAATCTGGACAACCAGCTGATAGAAGGTAAGAATGTAAAGTTGTAAAGACTGAGCAGACTTCTCATTTCTTTTAAGATGCAGCATTGGTCCCTGGCTGGATTTGAACCAGGGACGCTGTGATTACGTGATATGCTCTCTAACATTCAACCACCAGGACTTTTCATTTCTATCCAACATGCACATTTATCAGAACGGTTGTTGTTTCAGGATCCAGCAGAGACCAGACTATCCTAGACCTGAACCTGAACCCAGCTGTGTGTCCATGAAGAGTGACCGGTCCATGGGGAAACGTATTCATTTTAAATCTGGACAACCAGCTGATAGAAGGTAAGAATGTAAAGTTGTAAAGACTGAACAGACTTTCCTGATCAGATGTAAGCTGTAACTGACAGTAAATGTTATGCTAGACATGAACTGGTTTTTATGACGTCCGACCTCGTCAGTGAAAAGCCGGCCGTCATAGAGAGGGAGGAGACGTGATCATCATTTAAATATGGAGATAACACATCACATGTTCACACAGTCTCTCCTGGAACACATTCATGCTGTTTCACTCAGTTGTTCATATGAAAAGTGACATGATTTATTTATTTATTTATACATTACAGACATAAAAAACACGTTAAAGTGAAAACACGTA
Source organism: Scomber japonicus (assembly GCF_027409825.1). Classification (NCBI taxonomy): domain Eukaryota; kingdom Metazoa; phylum Chordata; class Actinopteri; order Scombriformes; family Scombridae; genus Scomber; species Scomber japonicus. Next base: position 1,491,368 of record NC_070594.1, on the reverse strand, counting down.
TTTCCAAGATGATAAAAGACAAAACACAAGACAAACAACATGAAACTGAATCAGCACAAATTAAATCAAATAATAAACACAAAGTAAAACTGTCATTATAAAGCTGTTCCATAAATAAGTCCTGACCTGACTTCTATAAGCTCCTCTCATGTTTAACAGCTGGATGTGTAACAGGAAGCTGTTCCACAACACAGCACCAGCTTAAAAAAGGAACTTGTGCCTCCATTATTCACTGGAGAGACTTTATATGAACACACTGGCCCTGGTGTTACAGCCATGCTGAGGATGTTTCATTATCTGTCAAGTATTGAGGATCAAAGCCGTTGATAATGTTGAACATATGATGCAGCTTCTGTTGTTCTACTCTGAGCTGTACTGGCAGCAGTCCTACACTTCTGAATCCATCACAACCAACATGAGTTAAAGAGGAAACATTTCATTAATACTGAATCATATTATTTTATATCACCTGCAGTTTGATCCTGAATTTAGATGTTAAACCACTGAACCAATCAGAACATCAGAATCAAACTGATGCTGTGCCAATGAGGACATGAGAAGTTTCTACAGAAAAGTCAAAAACCTTCATCTGTGAAACAGGAACTGAAGTTTGATGGCAAACGTTTTAATAACAACAGATTCACAGGACAGTGACTGGTCCAATATTATTCCTAAATATGAGACAAAATATCATCAAACTTCAGTTTCATTATAAAAGATTTTCAATGTGTTTGTTCTTGACGTCTTTGTTCCAAACGGGATTGACACAATCAATCAATCTTTATTTGTATAGCGCCAAATCACAACAGAGTCATCTCAAGGCACTTTACACATAGAGCAGGTTCTAAACCAAACTCTTCAGGTTTTAATTTTAAGCCAGTAGACTGAAGCTCATACAACAAACTGTGTCTGACTAAATACTGAACCTGCTCAAAAACAAGACATTCAAACACGTCAGACATTACACCTGCCTACTTTCTCACTTACACACACCTCAATGTCATGTTCATACTGGGAGCTGCCCAGTTCAACCAGTCTGTTACAAGCAGACACTGAGCAGCTCCACTGCAGCAGCTGCAGGTTGTAGCTGCCTTGCTCCAGGGCACTTCAGCAGTGGACAGTGAGGGAGGGAGAGCTGTATGGAGGTTTGTTCAGAGTTGATGAAGCCAAACACTGAGCTGAAAGCTACAAACAGATTGAGCCAAAAGTGGAATCAGCAGGACTAGTAAAGCTTTACCACTACAGGGAGTCATCTGATTCTCTGTTCACATCCAAATATCACTTGATGGACCTTTAGCTTGTGCTTGTCTCTGTGTGGACAGACATAATGTGAGCTCATCCTTCATGATTCCTCCACAGAGTGGACCAGGAGAGCTCAGAGGTTCCCAGTGGTCAGTCTGCCCAGCAGCATCAAACACACCTGGACTCCATATTTATGGTGTGTACATGTACACCAACTACTTTTACATCTCTTGTGTTCACAATCATCTCCATGCTGCACTTTGTAGACCAGTGGATTGTCAGTGTGTCCAACATGGATCTGATGTTTGCTTCATGATGTTAGTTTGATTGTGTCATTCATATATTATTCTGTTCCAGCTGCTAGAGGAGAACATCGTCACTTTTGTGAAGAATAACCTGAAGAAGATGCAGAAGCTTCTGAGTCCAAATTACCCAGAATGCTTAGAGAGTCAGAGTGAGGATGAGGAGGTGTTGGACGGTGAGGAGGAAGAGCAGAGGAGGAGCAGCAGAGAGGCATTTCTGAAGATCACACTGCACTTCCTGAGGAGAATGAAGCAGGAGGAGCTGGCTGAGCGTCTGCAGAGCAGTAAGAGGATTTTAACAGATTTAACATGATGGATAAATGAGACATTTACTGAAGTCTCAAGAGATGGAGGAAAATATGTTTATATTCTGTTTGTGTTAGTTCATTCAGGAATTCGAGCTGCAAAGTGTCGACGTAAACTCAAGTCTAACCTGCAGAAGAAGTTCCAGTGTGTGTTTGAGGGGATCGCTAAAGCAGGAAACCCAACCCTTCTGAATCAGATCTACACACCGCTCTACATCACAGAGGGAGGGACTGCAGAGGTCAATGATGAACATGAGGTCAGACAGATTGAAACAGCATCCAGGAAACCAGACAGACCAGAAACAACAATCAGACATGAAGACTTCTTTAAAGCCTCACCTGGAAGAGATGAACCAATCAGAACAGTGATGACAAAGGGAGTGGCTGGCATTGGGAAAACAGTCTTAACACAGAAGTTCACTCTGGACTGGGCTGAAGACAAAGCCAACCAGGACATACACTTCACATTTCCATTCACTTTCAGAGAGCTGAATGTGCTGAAAGAGAAAAAGTACAGCTTGGTGGAACTTGTCCATCACTTCTTTACTGAAACCAAAGAAGCAGGAATCTGCAGGTTTGAAGAGTTCCAGGTTGTGTTCATCTTTGACGGTCTGGATGAGTGTCGACTTCCTCTGGACTTCCACAACACTGAGATCCTGACTGATGTTACAGAGTCCACCTCAGTGGATGTGCTGCTGACAAACCTCATCAGGGGGAAACTGCTTCCCTCTGCTCGCCTCTGGATAACCACACGACCTGCAGCAGCCAATCAGATCCCTCCTGAGTGTGTCGGCATGGTGACAGAGGTCAGAGGGTTCACTGACCCACAGAAGGAGGAGTACTTCAGGAAGAGATTCAGAGATGAGGAGCAGGACAGCACCATCATCTCCCACATCAAGACATCACGAAGCCTCCACATCATGTGCCACATCCCAGTCTTCTGCTGGATCACTGCTACAGTTCTGGAGGATGTGTTGAAAAGTAGAGAGGGAGGAGAGCTTCCCAAGACCCTGACTGAGATGTACATCCACTTCCTGGTGCTTCAGGCCAAACTGAAGAAAGTCAAGTATGATGGAGGAGCTGAGACAGATCCCCACTGGAGTCCAGAGAGCAGGAAGATGATTGAGTCTCTGGGAAAACTGGCTTTTGAGCAGCTGCAGAAAGGCAACCTGATCTTCTATGAATCAGACCTGACAGAGTGTGGCATCGACATCAGAGCAGCCTCAGTGTGCTCAGGAGTGTTCACAGAAGTCTTTAAAGAGGAGAGAGGGCTGTACCAGGACAAGGTGTTCTGCTTCGTCCATCTGAGCGTTCAGGAGTTTCTGGCTGCTCTTCATGTCCATCTGACATTCATCAAGTCTGGAGTCAATCTGCTGGAAGAACAACAAACAACATCCCAGATATGTTTCTACCAGAGTGCTGTGGACGAGGCCTTAAAGAGTCCAAATGGACACCTGGACTTGTTCCTCCGCTTCCTCCTGGGTCTTTCACTGCAGACCAATCAGACTCTCCTACGAGGTCTGCTGACACAGACAGGAAGTAGCTCACAGTCCAATCAGGAAACAGTCAAGCACATCAAGAAGAAGTTCAGTGAGAATGTGTCTGCAGAGAGAAGCATCAATCTGTTCCACTGTCTGAATGAACTGAATGATCGTTCTCTAGTGGAGGAGATCCAACAGTACCTGAGATCAGGAAGTCTCTCCACAGATAAACTGTCTCCTGCTCAGTGGTCAGCTCTGGTCTTCATCTTACTGTCATCAGAAAAAGATCTGGACGTGTTTGACCTGAAGAAATACTCTGCTTCAGAGGAGGCTCTTCTGAGGCTGCTGCCAGTGGTCAAAGCTTCACATAAAGCTCTGTAAGTGGATGAAAAACTGAATATTTGAACAATTTCAAATATGTTTAATTTAAAATATGATGAATAAAACATGTTGTGTTCATTACTAATCCTTTCTTCAGACTGAGTGGCTGTAAACTCTCGAAGAGAAGCTGTGCCTCTCTGTCCTCAGTTCTCAGCTCCCAGTCCTCTAGTCTGAGAGATCTGGACCTGAGTAACAACAACCTGCAGGATTCAGGAGTGAAGCAGCTTTCTGCTGGACTGGAGAGTCCAAACTGTGCACTGCAAACCCTCAGGTCAGTAGATAGCATCTATAATTTCCCTGTCCTGAATAATGACATCGTTTGCATGCTATTTTACATTCCAGTTAATGTCAAATATTCTGAACAACATCTGTAAGGTACTTATATCATTAAAAAAAAACTTTTTATGTTTCCAGTCTGTCAGGATGTCTGATAACAGAGGAAGGCTGTGCTTCTCTGGCCTCAGCTCTGAGGTCCAACCCCTCCCATCTGAGAGAACTGGACCTGAGCTACAATCATCCAGGAGACTCAGGAGAGAAGCTTTTGTCTGCTGGACTGAAAGATCCACACTGGAGACTGGACACTCTCAGGTACGGACAGACAGGAGGACACTCTCAGGTAGAGACAGAAAGATGGACACTCTCAGATAGAGACAGACAGGCGGACACTCTCAGGTAGAGACAGACAGATGGACACTCTCAGGTAGAGACAGACAGATGGACACTCTCAGATACGGCCAGACAGGTGGACACTCTCAGGTATGGACAGACAGATGGACACTCTCAGATAGAGACAGACGGATGGACACTCTCAGGTATAAACAGACAGGTAGACACTCTCAGGTAGAGACAGACAGATGGACAGACAGATGGACACTCAGATAGAGACAGACAGGTGGACACTCTCAGGTAGAGACAGACAGGTGGACAGACAGATGGACACTCTCAGATAGAGACAGACAGATGGACACTCTCAGGTATAAACAGACAGGTAGACACTCTCAGGTAGAGACAGACAGATGGACAGACAGATGGACACTCAGATAGAGACAGACAGGTGGACACTCTCAGGTAGAGACAGACAGGTGGACAGACAGATGGACACTCTCAGATAGAGACAGACAGATGGACACTCTCAGGTATAAACAGACAGGTAGACACTCTCAGATAGAGACAGACAGATGGACACTCTCAGATAGAGACATACAGGTGGACATTCTCAGGTATGGACAGACAGGTAGACACTCTCAGGTAGAGACAGACAGATGAACACTCTCAGATAGAGACGGACAGATGGACACTCTCAGGTACGGACAGACAGATGGACACTCTCAGATAGAGACGGACAGGTGGACACACTCAGGTAGAGACAGACAAATGGACACTCTCAGGTACGGACAGACAGGTGGACATTCTCAGGTATGGACAGACAGGTAGACACTCTCAGGTAGAGACAGACAGATGAACACTCTCAGATAGAGACGGACAGATGGACACTCTCAGGTACGGACAGACAGATGGACACTCTCAGATAGAGACGGACAGGTGGACACTCTCAGGTACGGACAGACAGATGGACACTCTCAGGTATGGACAGACAGATGGACACTCTCAGGTATGGACAGACAGGTGGACACTCTCAGATAGAGACAGACAGATGGACACTCTCAGATAGAGATAGACAGGTGGACACACTCAGGTAGAGACAGACAGATGGACACTCTCAGGTACGGAGAGACAGGTGGATACTCTCAGGTATGGACAGACAGATGGACACTCTCAGATAGAGACAGACAGATGGACACTCTCAGGTACGGACAGACAGGTGGACACTCTTGGGTATGGACAGACAGGTGGACACTCTCGGGTAGAGACAGACAGATGGACACTCTCAGGTAGAGACAGACAGATGGACACTCTCAGGTACGGACAGACAGGTGGACACTCTCAGGTATGGACAGACAGGTGGACATTCTCAGGTATGGACAGACAGGTAGACACTCTCAGGTGTGGACAGACAGGTAGACACTCTCAGGTATGGACAGACAGGTGGACACTCTCAGGTATGGACAGACAGGTGGACACTCTCAGGTATGGACAGACAGACAGATGGACACTCTCAGGTATGGACAGACAGGTGGACACTCTCAGGTATGGACAGACAGGTATGGACAGACGGGTATGGACAGACAGACAGATGGACACTGTCAGGTATTGACAGACAGACACATGGACACTCTCAGGTATGGACAGACAGACAGGTGGACACTCTCAGGTAAGGACAGACAGACAGGTGGACACTCTCAGATAGAGACAGACAGATGGACACTCTCAGGTATGGACAGCCAGCAGTTGGACACTCTCAGGTATGGACAGCCAGCAGGTGGACAGACAGGTGTCTAACTCTCTCTCCTCCTTTCAGCCTGCAGCCTGCTGGAGAACGATGGTTGACACCAGGTCTGAGGAAGTGTAAGTGTGTTTATCATTTCATTCATCAAACTGTGACATCACTCATTCACATCCTGCTGAGGATGAAGATGATGTCATCATCAAACAGATGATAGATCAATAACTGCAGCTGTGTTGTGTCTCGTTCTCTCCATCAGATGCCTGTGAACTGGAACTGGATCCAAACACAATGAACAGAAAACTCAAACTGTCTGATAACAACAGGAAGGTGACACGTGTGGAGGAGGTTCAGTCATATCCTGATCATCCAGACAGATTTGATTACTGGCTTCAGCTGCTGTGTAGTAATGGTCTGACTGGTCGCTGTTACTGGGAGGTCGAGTGGAGAGGAGAAGTTAGTATATCAGTGAGTTACAGAGGAATCAGCAGGAAAGGAGACAGTGATGACTGTTGGTTTGGATGGAACGATCAGTCCTGGAGTCTGTGGTGCTCTGATGATCATGGTTACTATGCCTGTCACAATAAGATAGAAACACACATCTCCTCCTCCTCCTCTTCCTCCTCCTCCTCCTCCTCCTCTGTCTCTAACAGAGTAGCAGTGTATGTGGACTGTCCTGCTGGCACTCTGTCCTTCTACAGAGTCTCCTCTGACACACTGATCCACCTCCACACCTTCAACACCACATTCACTGAACCTCTGTATCCTGGGTTTACAGTCTGGCCTGGTTCCTCAGTGTCTCTGTAGGACAGACAGTCTGCAGACAGACGGTTCAGTCTGAACAGGATCACACACACAGCTGGTATTTAGTACCAACATGATCTCTCATTTATTTAATAAATCATTTTATTTTGTCATCCAGAGAATTATTTATTGTAATTATAAAGTAGTGTTTCTCATAAATCATTTCTAGTCCAGAATGAAGGACTGTCAGTAGGAAGAGTTACAGCTGCATCATTGAGTGTGTCGTTATGTTTTATGTTCATGTGGAGCGTTACACTCTGAACTACATTAAAGGCTCTGGTCATGTGACATGTTGACCAATCACAGATCAGTCTTTGTTCCTTCAGAGTCTCTGAATGGTTGTTGAGATGAGCTGATGTCACTCTGTGTCTTATTGTACAATAAAATCTTCAACCATCTTCAACCAATAAAAACAGTTTCATGTTTTATTTAATCTTTGTGTTAATAAAGAATAAAGAATTATTAATAGTTTTTATTAATTTGGGGAACGAACCAGAAACCAGTTAACTTATAAAGGTGAAGAAGTGACTCTGATATTTTGATCACATTAAAATAAAATAATATCAAATAATATTAAATTAAATTAAATAATAGAAAAGAAAACAGATACAAACAGGAAGTGATTTAATGACCAGCAGAGTAAACACCCCCCCCCCACCCTAAACCAGTAAAACAGCTGATCAGTGATCAATAACAGCTGATCAGTGACAGTCACAGAAACATTTAAATGTGTGCAGCTCTGTGACCTTTGACCCTCAGCAGGATTAAAACAGAACAACTATCTCAGAAAATATCAGAAAAATATAAAAAAAAATCAGAAAATTTCAGAAAATATCGAAAAATATCAAAAAAATTCAGAAATTTTCAGAAAATCATCAGAAAATACAAAAAAATCATCAGAAAAATATCAAAAAATATCAGAAATTTTCAGAAAATGTCAGAAATTTTCAGAAAAATATCAGAAAAATTCAGAAATTTTCAGAAAAATATTAAAAAAAATCTGAAATTTTCAGAAAAATATCAGAAAAATATCAAAAAAATTCAGAAATTTTCAGAAAATCATCAGAAAATACAAAAAAAAATCAGAAAAATATCAAAAAATATCAGAAAATACAAAAAATATCAGAAAATACAAAAAAAACATCAGAAAAATATCAGAAAAAATCTGAAAATATCAGAAAAATATCAGAAAAATATCAGAAATTTTCAGAAAAACATCAGAAATTTTCAGAAAAAAATCAGAAATTTTCAGAAAAAAATCAGAAATTTTCAGAAAATCATCAGAAAATATCAGAAAAAATCAGAAAAATATTAGAAAATACAAAGAAATCATCAGAAAATATCAGATATATTTGTCAGTCAAAGGCAGTCGGCTGCAGACATCAGTAAAGCTGACTTTAACTTCATGGCAAATGAAACAGGATATAGATAATAAAAAATACTGCATATCAAACAATAACAGGTGATACATACTTTAAAAAAAGACACAAAAACAAGTAAAAAGTTAAAACTAATACATCTTCAACTACAACACTAACACATTAAAGTGTCTGACAGAAAGTCCATCAACCAAAATGTATGATTTAATGTATTTTGCTCATTTATATTCCAGACAGCCTCCTTTGCACACAGCGCTATTAGTTAGCTCACTACACCCCCTGCTGGACAAATGAAGCTTTTACAACAAAACAAACCTGAAAATCATCATAAAAACTTTAATGTAATAAAAGAGAGACAGGTAACGTGACAATATTTAATTTATCTACATTTTGGAAGGAACTATACTGTGATCTGTGATTGGTTGGGTCTGTTTAGTTTAAATTAGTTTTATCAAACTGCACACAGAACACTGAGGGAAAGGTGGTATTATTTGAATCTGGTATTTATTAATCTGGTGATGAAAGACAAAAGAGAGTCGACTTTAGATTCAATACTTTCTTTTCTGTCTTGTTTTTATGACTGAAGAACAGATGAAGGAGGCTACAGTATCCCACAGCCTCATATTCTAGATAGGACTGAAAGCATTTATGTTTTCCTCCTGGTGAGTTTTCATTTCTCCATCCATTCTGAACATATGTTACATATATTATGTGTTAAGTTATAAAACATTACTCTTTTCTTTTGGCTAGAAATGAAATGTATTGTAAGTATGGAAGTAAATCTGTGCCATCTGCTTTTGAATTTGAATTTTTAGCACTGAATTTTTTTGCATCGAATTGCAAACACTGAATTTTTTTTTTCATTGAAATCAGACTTTGAATTTTAAAAGCCGTTGAATTTCAAGAACTGAATTTTTTTTCCCTCTGAATTTTTTCTAATGTTGCAAAAAATTGAGTGTCAAAAGTTCAATGTCTCAAATTCAGAGTCAACATCCGAGTAACTAGACAGAAGCAATCGATCCCTGAATCAAATCGTTCACCATCCAGCCAATCAAGTTACGCTCCGTTTGTCCTGTGACCCCCGACACAGGAAGGCGGTGAAGATCTGCAGTTAATGGTAAATAAAATGGTAAATACTCACCGAAGCGCCGTCGTTGTTTCTGCCGGTAGCTGACGTAGCTGAGTGGGCTTAACCATCAATGGATGGTGAACGATTTGATTCAGGGATCGACTGCTTCTGTCTAGTTACCCGGATGTTGACTCTGAATTTGAGACACTGAATTTTTGAAGGCATTGAATTTTTTTTACACTGAATTTTTTTAAACATTAGAAAAAATTCAGAGGGAAAAAAAATTCAGTTCTTGAAATTCAACGGCTTTTAAAATTCAAAGTCTGATTTCAATGAAAAAAAAATTCAGTGTTTGAAATTCGATGCAAAAAAAAAATCAGTATACTAAAAATTCAAATTCAAAAGCAGATGGCACAGATTTACTTCCAGATGTAGGTGCTTTCAGTCCTGTTTAGAACACAGAGTAGTGGTACACTTTTTGCCATCTTGTGGCCAAAATGAGCATTACAACATCAAACATGAATAAAAATCCACATAAACACAAGACAGAAAACTATTTAAATCAGACTTATGAATTGAATCTTCAGAAATAAAATAAAAACTACTCACATGGTTTTCAGGGCTTCCAAAGAAAGAAAATGAAACATTAAAAACATTCTAGCTGCAGATTTCTGTTCTGTTCTTGCTGCTAAACTAGAAGATAATTCACTTTTTACTCTTTATTCTGTCCTGGCAGATAAGTCACTTCTATTGTTAGACAGAGAGTAACACAAACACTCAGTAGGCTTGACTCCACATTGAGTGTGATTTACTGCTCATATTATCCTAATACTTTCTCCATCTTTACAAGTTTTCAACAAAGGTCAGTATATTTCTTTTTTACAGGCTTGCTGATCAGGTACGTATCCTCACTACCGGTAACCATGGTAACCAAGGTATACCAAACAACATATTTTACAGCAGGATTCACTCACAGGTAAATGAAGGAGGTGTAAAATGCAGCAAATGCCAATAAACCCACGTAATAATTCACCAACCAACATGAATGAGGCTTAACAATGTGCTAACTCAGCCTATGGAGACTAGCTAAACTCATGCTAACAGTTAGCTTCACGATCAGGACTTGCGTGTTAACCCGGTTTTACACATGAAAATAAATGCTTTTAATACTATTCTGATGCACACAACATTATAACCAACGTAAATAGTAACCATATTCACTGATAGATCTACTCCAAGGATCATAAACACTCAGTCTGCATGTGCACTGGTCGACTGTGCTGCTTAGACTGAATAATACCACAATCACCACCAGAGGGCGCTTATGTTACTCAAACACTGACAGCAGTCGGAGCATTACTGTTGTTTCTTTTACCCAAAGCTTAGTTTTCTTCTTTTATTGTTTGTTCAACATTTCAAAGATAATCCAGTTCAATCTCAAAATACTGATTTGCAAATATTCACTGTGAGGAGCATCAGGAAACACTCGGCCATGTACTCAGACATGTTTGAATTCACTGACTGAATAATATCTTTACCCTCAGACAAGCATCAGTCTGACATTACTGCTTTATTTATTTAAAATATCATGTTTTCCACAAAAGGAACGAAGGTGAATCTGCTGTTGCAGGTTTCCAACACACTCAACCCAATTATCTGTTGTAACTTTATTAGAGAATAAAGTATTCATACAACGCTTCAGCAAAACTATCTGATTTCAGTCGTGTGTGTAGAGCTGATGAGTGTTGAGTTGAGATGAGGCGTCTTCGTCCTGTGTCACTTCCTCTTTGTTTCTCTGCTGCATGTAAAGTTCAGACATTAAGTATTTGGACAGTCATATTGTTTTGTTCATCCCATTTTATCCAAACAGTCAAAAACAAAAGCTACTCACAGTCAGAGGTCAGAGGTCACAGCAGCCTGACAAAGACTGAGTTTACTGTATATAGTATTTATTTTATCCTATTTGTGTTACTTATTGTTGATTCTATTTTTAGCACACTTTCACCCTTACATTGCTACTTTTTTCCACTGTACTACTGCGTCTTTGAATTTCTCTCAAGGGGGATCAATAAAGATTCATCTCATCTCATTTTATCTCAGGATGGAGACTTGATTATGTGTCAGCAATATGTTTCTGCCTTTAAAACAGAAACTGAGGCAATCTAATGCTGTAAACAAGCAAACAGCTGAATATTAATCTAGATTGTGCACACTCCAGTCCCATGATGCATTTCTGTCAATGACACATCTGACCTCCTGAAAGGAAGAAGACGACAACTGAGGAAATTGAACGTGTGAAGATTATTTAAGATAAATGTTTGCAGCAATGCAACTCTTCTTTTCTGTATATATATATATATATATATATACAACCTGCATCCTATCTTGTCTTTGTTCTAATAAACACTATAGTGTTAATTAGAACACAGACAGGATTCATGGTGATGTTTAACACCACATATTCATTATGGCAAACGTATTAAATGGACAGCGTGTATTATCTTGCATACTTTAAAGCCTCAGTGCCGCATTAGTAGATCAGTAGGGTGTGTGGTTGAGCATCATCACCTCCTTCTGCAGGTGTGTGGTGGAGCATCATCACTCCATCACTTCCAGCCGGTGACATCACCGAAATCTTTATAATGGAGACCTGTGAGTAACGCCTCACCTTTACCAGTCAACAGGCGACTGAAGACGTTGGTCTCCGTTAGCAATGGTTCTAAAAAGGTAACCAAACAGGTGTATTCCTCCCCCACCTTTCTTTGAAGCTTTGATCCATGGGATGAGACTTCAAACGTGTTCCCTTGAACGCCACCCTGTTAATGGATCTACAAGAGCCTGCTAACCAAAAACAGCTCTTAAAACCCTTTTCCTGCAGAACAAACGTAGGGAGACCCACTCGTTTGAACCCGTGGACAACCAATACACATGAGAATTGTCAACAAGGCTGATCTTTCTGTTTATTTGTACAGTCATACACATCTGTTGTTGGTCTGTTGGTTATAATGGTAGAACAATTTATAACTATTCATTGATTAACTTGTTAATTAATAATTTGTTAGCCTCCTGCATCATGAGAGACTCCACCCACCATACACACAACATACCCCCCCCCCCCCCCCCCCCCCCCGCACATGGCCTGCCCCCCACCGCACATGGCCTGCCCCCCACCATACACATGACCTGCCCCACCCGTCCCCCCAGGCAAGAGGTTGTGCAGCATCCGGATATTAACCAAGAGGCTGAAGAACAGCTTCTTCCTGGATGCTGTATGACTGATGAACTCTGCATCACACTGCCTTGTTGTAACATCACATACACACTGAACTGCATCGCTGCTGTAATGACTGTGTGTGAAGACTTTCTGACCTTACATTGCACTAGGTTTAGGAGTGTTTATGGGAATTTTTAACCATTCTTCTAGAAGTACATTTGTGAAGTCAAACACTGATGTTAGACAAGAAGGCCTGGCTCTCAGTCTGCGCTCTGATTCATCCCAAAGGTGTTCTATCGGGTTGAGGTCAGGACTCTGTGCAGGCCAGTCAAGTTCATCCACACCATCCATGTCTTTCTGCACTGGTGCACAGTCATGTTGGAACAGGAAGGGGCCGTCCCCAAACTGTTCCCACAAAGTTGGGAGCATGGAGCATTCAGAGTTCCTTTCACTGGAACTAAGGGGCCAAGCCCAGCTCCTGAAAAACAATCTCACACCATAATCCCCCCTCCACCAAACTTTACACTTGGCACCATGCAGTCAGACAAGTACTGTTCCCATGGCAACCGCCAAACCCAGACTCGATTCGTCCCTCCAGAGAACAGTTCTCCACTGCTCTAGAGTCCAGTTGCTGCTTTACACCACTGCATCTGACACTTTGCATTGCACTTGGTGATGTTTGGCTCAATGCAGCGGCTCGGCCACGAAACCCATGAAGCTCTCTGCACACTGTTCTTGAGCTAATCTTTCCTCACTGGACTTGTTGCACAGGTTTCATCCTATCACAGGGTTAGGGTTAGGTACAGGTGGCTTCCTATCACAGGGTTAGGGTTAGGTACAGGTGGCTTCCTATCACAGCACCATGCTGGAATTCACTGAGCTGCTGAGAGCGACCCATTCTTTCACTAATGTTTGTAGAAACAGTCTGCATGCCTTGCTGCTTGATGTTATTCACCTGTGGCCATGGAAGTGATTGGAACAGCTGATTTCAATTATTTGGATGGATGAGTGAATACTTTCGGCAATATAGTGTATGTATGTTTATATATTCTGCAGTTTGACACATTACAAACAGTGATGTAAGCTACTGCAACGTTTTAGCAATAAAAAGAACAGAAGTTCAGTAGATTTAAGAAGGTCTGTAACAGGTTTCATCATTTTAGACGTGGTTTTGTTGGACAAGGACTACTCTCCACCACACACCTGTAGAAAACACTAAAATACAGCTGATTAAAACCTGTTTGACACCACATCAACACAGAAGTGAGTCAAACTCCTACCAGAACTTGATGTGGTGCAACATAAAGTTACTGTACAAACAAACTAATGTGGTAATATTTTAGTGGTTTTTGGTTCCTCATTCCAGTTAAAGATGTTTTGTAAGAACTGAGACAGAAATGTTTTGACCTAAATGTGGTTACAACATCAGCTGAACTGTGGAGGTTTTATCCTCTAATGATGACCACGTTTGCACCACAAGGCTCCTGAACACAAACACTTTATGAACACATCAGAAAAACTATTGCTCTTTGAACTCGTGGCAACATTTTGGGGTCACTCTCTTATTGAACTTTAATATAAACTGAGTAGAGACTTCCAGTAGTTCAGACAGGCACATATAAGTTATAATAGAGTCACATGCTGCTAATACCTGTCAGTCATGGGTTCGGTCACATTAGAGGCCCAACAATCGACCCTTGGTGTATTATTTAATATTTTCTATCTTACAAACATAATTTAAACCAAACTGAATGAATTGTAACAATGTCAGAAGGAACACAAGAGAAAATGTTTCTTATAAACTTTATATCAATATTTATTGCAAATAATATTCACAGTTTACATTGAAGCCATAATACTGTGTTACAAAATACACCAAATATACTTTAGGTGATTATTAAGCAGTTTTTATTTGCAGATTATATAATTTTCAGTTATGAAAAAGAGACGCTGATAAGACTTAAAGCTCAATCAACCAAACTACAAAGTTGATAAAATATATTGGACTACCAGCAAAGATATAAATGAAAATTAATGTATTTCTTGTGTATGCAAAGAGATAAAATAATAATAAAAATAAAAAACTCAAGCAAAGCTACAACTACAAAAGCAACAAGTCAAATCTTTAAATTGACTCTACATTGTTAAGCTGGAAGCCAATTTTAAGATTTTTAACATCTAAAAAGAGTCAAAATTATTCTAGATAATTAACTTTGTGATGAGATAATATTTAATTACAGTTTGTTTTGGTTTAGTTGGTGATGTCGGTGTGGAAGTTTTCATATTCATTTTTATCCTGATGCACCTGATGATGAAAAACAAGATTCTGAGTAAAAATGCAACAAATAAATGCTGAATTCACCCCAAACTCCCAGACTTTCCTCCCAGCTGAACACAGGTCACAGTGGAGTCAGCAGACCCTGAACGCACCATCAGATATTTACCTGACTGGCTTCTGGACCTGAACGCCTCGCTGTTCTGCTTCTTACTGAGTAAGAAACCTGCACAAACACAAACAGTGAGACATTCACAGTCCTGCATTACAGTAACATGGATGTTATTAGTTGATTTTATACATCAGCTCACAGTGTGGTCATCAGGTGGTCTCTGGTTCCCTGCTAAACAAATCAGAGCAACATTTCAGCTCTAAACTTACAGTTTGTGTTAATCAGACTGAACAAAGGTTGGTGAACATTTTCTCACCTCGAGCTCTGAAGAGAAGAACAGTAACAACAGTGATGAGGACGAGTTCAGCCACATGCAGCACCAACATTATGAAGCTCAGAGCAGAACAATCTGCATAAACTGAGGAGTCTAAATCACAGAAACAACATCAAGTAAAGGAAGTTTGGACATGTGAAATATTTTGGCAGGTTTTCATATTTAAGAAGCAGGTTGATGTGAGCTGTGGAAACAGAGGCCATGGAAATAACAGATGAGATCCATCATGATATGAAAAGTGTCGTCTCAGCACAAAATGACATTTCCATTTCCAAAGTTATATTTCTGTTATGAGATGGTCAATCTGTAAAGTTTAAACATGATTTATTACCTTTTTCTTCTGTTTTATTCAAAGTTGTTGCTGTTGATGTTTTCATTACTTCAGTGGTTTGAGTCATTGGTGGTGTTGCATCATTTCCTGGATCAATGAACAAAGAAGAAATTAATAAATAAAAAAAACTGCACAGTGAGAAAACACCTCATGTTTATCATCTGCAGGGACTAAACACATTTTACTAAATAAAACCTCAAAATACATCAAATACAGTTTGTTATACCAGAATAAAGTGATTTTAAATAGTTTGTCATCTTCTCACCTGACAGCTGAGGACTGAAGTCATACCGCTGCACTCGGCTGCTGCTGACATCTACAACTTCACACTGCAAAAACTCATAATTTGATGTGTAAATAAAATGAGAAGTCAACAAGAACATAGCAGCTGAACAGGAAGACCGTGACGTCTTTGCATCTCTGGTATTCATGTCCCAGTCTCTTCCTTTATACAGCCACCTCACTGTGTGACTGCAGTGACTGTATATCGACACAGAGCAGTTCAACTTCACGGTATCATTGTCCTTATGTTCAGTCACTGGTGAAGATGGAGATATTGTGAGAGAAAGACAACAAGAGTAAAATTAACTTCATCACTGTAATCATAATTATTGTAATGTTTCAGTATATTCTTCTAACAAGAAAGTTTGATCTGAAAACATTATGATGTAAATACTCACTGCTAACAACATACAGATAAACATCAGAGAATCCATATTTTCCAGGCTTGTCGTACTGTCTGCAGTAGTAATGACCAGTATCCTCAGCTGTGACCTTCTTTATAACCAGAGAACAGTTCGCTGTAACACTCAGTCTGTCTGATTTAACTTTGGCTTCTTCACCAATCTGCCCAAATCTAATCAGATCTACTCCTGCTGGTTTTGGTGAATCATAGAAGTGCCAGGTAGTTCTGTCACATTTATCCTGATCAGTCCTCACACTTCTACAGGGCAGAGTGGCTTCATCTCCATCTCTGACAGTCATGAAGATGGTTCTTTGTCCAGTTACTGCTGTTGAGAATTTGAGAGAAAAACATGATAAATTAACTCAAATAAGAAGATGACTGATAGTTATTATGCAGCCCATACATCAATGGAGAGAGTAGACAGGAGTCCAGTATCTCTTGTATTGAAAAGGTTTATTTACTTGATCAAGGAGAAGTGAATGAATGATCAGTACAACGTTATGTTCTGATCTCTCCTCCGGGGAAAGACTTTTAACCACACAGATAATGCCCAAGGTTGAGCCATGCCCATATATGGGCAGATCCAACACATCTACAATATACAGTATTTAGTCTACTGGTCGATAGACAAAACATTGCTTAGACCTCACTCAGGATCTTTGTCCTACATCCAACACTACATCAAACCTCTGACTCCAGTTGCCTCTACCCCATTCAGGGAAAACAGTCAAACACATATCTGCCTCCTGTTTTCGCCAAAAGGAGCAGACTCACTGCTTACCACTATCTCAAGGGGAGACAGTGTCTAACCCTATCATTTGGTGAGGCCTTGCTATGACCGCAAAGCCCAGTTTGACCCAGTGCATATTAATGATGGAACATTCCCTAACAATGACCGTAATGTGAATGTTAAAAAAACCAACTTTTTAATTGACTGTCTAATTACAATGAAAGTTATTTATGAAGAGTTTTGTATCTTACCTGTAAACTGAAGGCCCAGAATCAGAAATAAAAACATTTGAATCCCTCTGAGTTCAACCATCGTGCTTCTTTGTCTTTCTCTCGGTCTTCTTCTCTCACTCTCAGCTCTCAATGTGCCGAAATAAACTATCTACTTCTCTTTAATAAGCAAAGTGTCTCCTCCTCTTTGTGGCTTCATCTATTTCCTCTCATTAGTAGCTTGTTGTAGGTGGAGCGTATTAACTTCCCTTTTCTTTGTATTTGAAGGTTTTCACACTTCACACTCGGCGGTGAACCGATCCAGTGAGAGTTGGAGATCATGGTCTGATGAAGCCAACAGGACCACATCATCCACAAAAAGCAGTGACCCAATCCTGAGGTCACCAAACCTTTTTGACCACCTGGGTGACTTCAGCCCCAGAGATAGGAGAGCCCACACCCGGGTCCCCAGGCCCTGCTTCCTTACCGGAAGGCGTGTCGGTAGGATTGAGGAGGTCTTTGAAGTATTCCTTCCACCGCTCCACAACATCCCGAGTCGAGGTCAGCAGCGCACCGTCCCCACCGTACACAGTGTTGACGATGCACTACTTCGCCCTCCTGAGACGCCGGATGGTGGTCCAGAATCTCTCTCGTTCTCCATGGCCTCACCGAACTCCTCCCATGTCCAGGTTTTTGCCTCAGTGACTGCCGCAGCTGCGCTCCGTTTGGCCTGCCGGTACCTGTCTGCTGCCTCCAGAGTCCCACAGCCCAAAAAGGTCCTATAGGACTCCTTCTTCAACTTGACGGCATCCCTCACCGCCGGTGTCCACTAGCGGGTTCGGGGATTGCCGCCCCGACAGGCACCGACCACCTTGCGGCCACAGCTCCGGTCAGCCGCCTTAACAATGGAAGCACGGAACATGGCCCACTCGAGACTCTGCCAGACGTTCCCTGCAGACCCTCACAATACGTTTGGGTCTGCCAGGTCTGACCGGCATCCTCCCCCACCATCGGAGCCAACTCACCACCAGGTGGTGATCAGTTGACAGCTCCGCCCCTCTCTTCACCTGAGTGTCCAAGACATGCGGCCGCAAGTCCGACAACACGACTACAAAGTCAATCATGGAACTGCGGCCTAGGGTGTCCTGGTGCCAAGCGCACATATGGACCCCCTTATGCTTGAACATGGAGTTCGTTATGGACAATCTGTGACGAGCACAGAAGTCCAATAACAGAATACCACTCGGGTTCAGATTGGGGGGGCCGTTCCTCCCAATCACACCCCTCCAGGTCTCACTGTCGCTACCAACGTGAGCGTTGAAGTCCCCCAGCAGAACGAGGGAATCCCCAGAGGGAGCACTCTCCAGCCCCCCCTCCAAGGAGTCCAAGAAGGGTGGATACTCTGAACTGCTCACACTGCCCCCGACTCCCTTGGCCCTTCCTACGGGAGGGGCCACATCACTCATAATACTGCAGTACTGCATTAAAGGCTCTGAATACTTCGTTCTCAGACTCAGATGAACGTCGTCTTCTATTAAACTGGTCAGGTTTAAATGTTTCTGACGTTTGATGCTGCAGGTCACAAACAGCTGACGGATCATTATCACTCAGCGACTCATTACTGCTGCGAAGGAACATTAACAGAAATTCGATGGACGTGTCAGCGGTTCATCTGAGTGAAGAGAAATAAAAAGGATCGGGCAGCTCGTTCATTAGACACGTAAAGAACTGTTTCTGAAATTACATTCAATTAGAAACTGAGAAATAAACCTAGAGATGTGTCTCACATAAAACCTGCGTCGCCCCAAAACTAAATCATATTAAATAAAACATTGGAAACCTCACAGGTATAAAATCTGATCTCTGTTACGATAAAATAAAAATGTCAGATAAAAAATAATAAATTCATAAATGATTTAAAATAAATATAAATCCTGAGGTGACTGTTTAAATTAAATGTAAATTTATTGGATTGAATATGAATTAGATATATTATTTATTTCTTTATCTAATTACATTCTTGTGTTTGTTTTATAGGATTTGGCAGGTTTGGGGGGGGGGGGGGGGGTTTGATCCTCCGTACACTGAACGGGGGGGGGGGGGGGGGGGGGGGGGCACAGAGAGGTTTAATAACAGAGGAGAGGAATTCAATTATACAATCAAATCAGGATTTAATGTCTTAATCAAATATGGCAGCTGTGAGGAAGAGGAGGAGGAGGAAGATGAGGAGGAGGAGGGAGAAGAGGAGGGAGATGAAGAGGAGGAGGGAGAAGAGGAGGAGGACGGAGAGGAGGAGGAGGAAGATGAGGAGGAGGAGGAGGAAGATGAAGTGGAGGAGGAGGAAGATGAAGAGGAGGAGGAAGAGGAGGAGGAAGATGAAGAGGAGGAGGAAGAGGAGGAGGACGGAGAGGAGGAGGAGGAAGAGGAGGAGGGGGATGAAGAGAAGGAGGAGGACGGAGTGGAGGAGGAGGAAGATGAAGAGGAGGAGGGAGAGGAGGAGGAGGTGGAGGTTTTTATTTATTTTTGGGGAGCGTTGCCGCGGCGACGGTCAGGTGACACAGTAAGCACTCGAGCTACCCCCCCCCCCTCCTGAGTGACACCTAATTTACTCACAACACAATATAAAAAGACATTTCATCCTGGTTG